>NW_028324648.1:0-48106 GCF_052110815.1 Crocodylus siamensis
TTTGCGTAAGCCTGTAGAGTCACAGCCGGTGTTGAACTGTCCGATGCGAGAGGTTATTGGGGAAGGAGGCACTGCAACTTTTGTCTACACCCCATTTAGCACTTCAGATTTATTTAACTGGAAGAATCAGAGCCCCTCTTTTCGTGAAGACCCTGAAAAGATGAGGGATTTGTTTCGATCTATTGGGCAGACTCATCAACCCACTTGGGCTGATGTCCAGATGATGCTCCAGACCCTCCTAACCCCGGAGGAAAGGAGATTAGTGTTAGGTACAGCAGAGCGTATTGCGACAGCCAGAGTTGAGTTAGAGGGTGCTGCTGGTCGTACTCTGCGTGATACCTTCCCTGTAGAAGAGCCGAGATGGGATAATCACACTGCCGAAGGCAGAGAGCTGAGTGCACGGTATCTGGGAATTATAGTGGAAGCAATGGGAAAGGCAGTGCCTCGGATTACCAATCTGTCTAAATTGTATGAGGTGAGACAGGGAAGAGAGGAGGATCCCTCAGCTTTCCTTGGGAGGCTGTATGAGGCGTTTCGCAGGTTTTCGGATCTGGATCCAGAAGCCCCAGATAACCAGCGCATGGTAAATCTTATGTTTATTGGTCAATCTGCTGCTGATATCCGTAAGAAGTTACAGAAAACTGAGGGAGGTGCTGGGAAACCGATTTCAGAGCTGGTGGAAATTGCATATAAGGTGTATGGGAATCGTGAGCAAGTGCAGGAGCGCAAGGAGGATAAAAAGGCTCAGCGACAGATGGCAGCACTAGCAGCTGCTATAACTGGAGGGAACTCTGAAAAGGCTGGGATGCAGAAGGGGAAAGGAGAAAGAGTGGGAGCAGACGTTTGTGCTTATTGCAAAGAGAAAGGACACTGGAAAAGGGAATGCCCGAAGTTGAAGGAGAAGAGAGAGAGGGAACCGAGAGGTCACCTCATGCGGGCAGAAGACAAGGGTGAGGATTCAGAATGAAGGGGACAGGGATCTAAGACCACTACCCTTCAGGTTGGAGCCCGAGAAGATCCCATGGTAACCATTAGGGTTGGTGGCAAAAACTTTGAAGCCTTGGTGGATACTGGGGCTACATTTTCAATGATTCCAGAAAAAAACCCCTGTGCAGGAACTAGTGAACAGCATGTACTTGTGGAAGGGATTGAGGGAATGCAAACCCGACTCCCTGTTTGTAAACCACTCCTCACCAAAGTGGGAGATCATTTGCTTGAGCACTCCTTTGTGTATTCTCCAAGTTGCCCGGTTGCACTCCTTGGGCGGGACTTACTCACAAAATTGCAAGCTGAGATCTTTTTCAGAGACGATCAGATGGTGGTCCAGCTACCTGTCAAGCAGAGCTCGAACTATCAGATGGCTCTCCTGGAGGACCGACACCCTGCAGTAAGACCAGAAGATCACATGACTGGAGTAGACCCCTCGGTATGGGCTGATGGAACCCCTGCGCGAGCTAAGTTCGTCTCCCCGGTAAGGATCGTACTCAAGGATGGGGAGGGGCCCGTTCGGGTAAAGCAGTACCCACTCAGCCGAGCGGCCAGAGCTGGACTCAAGCCGTTAATAGAGAAATACAAGAGGTACGGATGGCTAGTGGAAGGGACTTCACCCTATAACACCCCCATCCTTGGAGTGCCAAAGGCAGATGGGGTCTCATACAGACTGGTCCAAGACTTACGGGCAGTAAATAAGAAGGTCCTTTCAGACCATCCTGTAGTCCCGAACCCTCACACGATCTTGACACAAGTACCGGGGGAAGCTGAAATATTTTCAGTGCTAGATTTGAAAGATGCTTTCTTCTCTATTCCCCTTCACTGAGACAGTCAAAAATTGTTTGCTTTTGAATGGGAGGATCCAGACACCTTCCATAAAGCTCAACTCATGTGGACAGTTCTCCCACAAGGATTCGTAGCAGCCCCTCATATTTTCGGACTTGCCCTTCAGAAGGACTTGGAGGAGTGGAAGGGATCACACCCCGCAGTGACTCTCCTCCAGTATGTGGATGACCTGCTAGTTGCAAGCCCAAACTTGCAGCTCTGTGAGGAAGCCACCAGGTCACTCCTAAACACTCTGGGGGAAAAAGGATATAAAGTTTCTAGAGAGAAAGCCCAGATATGTCAGCCTGAAGTCACATTTTTGGGATATAAGCTCTCAAAAGGAGTCAGAGCCCTAAGTGCAGATCGCATACAGGCAATCCAAGGTCTAACCCCACCTAAGTCACCCAAGGAGCTACGAGCATTCCTAGGGCTAACTGGGTTCTGTCGACTATGGATACCAGATTATGGTGGGAAGGCTAGACCACTATATGACTCACTGACTAAGGAGAGTCTCACTAAATGGAAATGGAATAAAGAAATGCAGCATGCCTTTGATCTGCTTAAAGCAGCATTAACCCAGCCCCCTGCCCTGGCCATCCCAAACAGTAAAAAGCCATATCGACTGTATGTTCATGAGAATCGAGGGGTCGCATCAGGGGTGCTGACACAGCCATCGGGCCTGACCTGGAGACCCGTGGGATATTACTCAAAGGTTCTAGATCCAGTGGCACTCGGGTGGCCAGCCTGTCTTCGGGCTGTGGCAGCCACAGCAGTGGTTGTTGAAGAAGCCCAGAAGATAGTCATGGGTGCGGATATGGAAATACTCACTCCTCATGGAGTTCCCCAGATCCTAGGGACTGAGGGAGGGAAATTTCTTAACCCCTCCAGACAATCACGGTATGAGATATTTTTGCTCTCTAATCCAGGACTTACTTTCAAACATACTACAGCCTTAAACCCTGCAACCTTGCTGCCGGAGCCAGGGAAACCGATGCATGACTGCCTTGAGGTCCTAAATCAAACCACACAGGTGCGACCTGATCTTGCTGAGGACCCAATTGAGGACCCAGATGTTGAATACTTCGTAGACGGCTCCAGCTCTGTCATCGATGGAAAAAGACGAACAGGATGTGCAGTGGTAACCTTGGATAAGGTAGTAAGGAGGGAGTCATTGCCGAGCTCATGGTCGGCACAGGCCGCGGAACTCACTGCGCTCACCCGAGCATTACAGCTGGGGACAGACCAGCGGGTTAATATATACACTGACTCTCGCTATGCTTTTTCTACAGTCCATGCGCACGGACTATTGTGGAAAGAAAGGGGTTTTATTACGGCCTCTGGGAATAAAATTGCTAATGGCCCCCAGATTATCAAGCTACTAGAGGCACTCCACCAGCCTAAAGAGGTAGCAGTCATTCATGTGCGGGCCCATGGGAAGGCTGCTGAGGCAAAGCATAAGCTTGGAAATGCAAAGGCTGATTCAGCAGCAAAGGAAGCTGCATTTATTGGGGGAGAAGCGGAGGAGGTTTCCAAGCAGGCCATGTCCCATGCCATATGGCCAGACATCCAAGATTTAGTCCCACAGTATTCCCCTGAAGAAGATAAATTTGCACAAAGAGCTTGTGCAGAAAAGAACTCCCAGGGGTGGTGGATAGTACCAGGAGGGAAAGTCATGATACCCAGGCCATTGCTTTGGGAGGTGCTGCAACAGCTCCATGCAAGAACCCATATGGGAGGCTTGGCCATGGGTGATCTAGTGATTCGCCAAGCAGTAGCTCCAGGGCTATATGTAGAAGCTCAGCGCATTGCTACCAAGTGCATCACATGCCAGAAAATAAACCCCCGAAGGAAACCCCCTGTGCCAATGGGAGGTAGACCCTGGGCAGCGTACCCTGGACAGGCATGGCAGATTAATTTTGCCGAGCTCCCACGGTCCGGACATCACGGGTTTTTACTTGTCATGGTAGACCAGCTCTCTGGTTGGGTCGAGGCCTGGCCCACCAGGACTGCCACTGCGGCTACAGTAGTGAAGTATTTGTTGCAGGAGATCATTCCACGGTATTCCCTGCCTGAGTCCATTGAGTCGGATCAGGGACAACACTTCGTGGGAAAAGTGGTTCAAGGAGTCGCGCAAACTCTCAAGGTTACTTGGAAATTACACACACCATGGAGACCACAGAGTTCAGGACAAGTGGAACGTATGAATAGGACTTTAAAGACTTTGCTCACCAAAATCTGTATTGAAACACGTCTTAAGTGGCCTCAAGCATTGCCACTCGCCCTTACTTGCATTCGAAACACTCCCCGACGGGGCCTTAAATTGATTCCATATGAAATTATGTTTGGCAAGCCCCCTCGAGTCTTACCTCCTGGGATGCGAGAGAATGTAACTTTTGAATTAGGTAATAGTGAGCTTCATATGTACGTTATTGCTTTGCAGTCTGTCTTGTTTTCTCTTCACAGGTATGCAGCCTCCTTTCAGCGCCTGCCTTTAGACGTACCGGTACATGACTTCTCCCCGGGAGACTGGGTCTTGGTGCAGCGGTGGAAAAAGGAACCTCTGACTGAGAGGTGGAGTGGCCCTTTCCAGGTACTTCTAACAACCCACGCCGCTGTAAAGATCGCTGGCCATGACCGTTGGATACACCATACCCGTGTGAAACGACATCCACAAGTGTCAGAGGACAACAACTCCCAAGACGAACTCACTCCGGAAGCTGAGTCGTCTTCGGAACAAGAAGCCAGCAAGTGGAGCTGTGAACCTACTGGTGATCTCCAAGTGCGCCTGAGACGGCTTAATCAAAGTTCAGAAAATTAGTCCAGAAAGTAAAAGGGAAAATATGGTGGGAATTATAATGTGCCTTGTTGTTATCTGCATAATGAAAGAAGCAGGATTGCATAGCCTTAGCCACTGGCCTATGCCCCCGCTTTCCCAAATTACTCCCCCAGGGACAAATTTGTATGTTGATATGATGGAGAGGATTGCAAGTACTTTTAATCTTACCAACTGCTGGGCCTGTGGGGGGCTCCGAGAGGCCGGAGAACAGTGGCCTTGGAGGGCTTTTCCTTTGGCCCCAAAATGGTTGGTCAGTGACAAAGCAGATGTTAAGAGTACTGGTCAAGAATGGGATGAGAACCACAGCTGGGATCTTTCCCAAGTGGCATTGGGAGAGTACTGTATTAGCAGTAATGGTACAGGAAGGAGGTTAGGACATAGTCAGTGTACATGGACATTAAAATGGGCCCGAGTATGCAGCAGGTATGCTGATCAATGGAATTCTGCTGCCGTTAGGCTCCCAATCTCCACACAGATGCAAAATCTCAAAAGGACAAGAATATTACCTTTCGATCCTGACCCTACCAGATGTCAGGCATATGAAAAGACCCGAGGCGAACGATTTACCTACATTTATAAGTGGCAATGGGCACACCTGAATGGCACAGTGGCAAGGTTTAATGCATATTGGAGTGCCTTAAATGACACAAATGAAATAACCAAGTGCGAGTATAGGGATAAAGATGGCGTATGGAAATGTCAGTTTAAACTGAGTAACTATCACACTGGCCCTTTAGGGCATAAGGGCACCAAATACTATCCCCTTCTTTTCCACAGCCGTGACCCCCTAGCCTTGGGAGGGGAACACAGGGCCCTAAAAGGACATTATTGGATTTGTGGAAAGCGTGCCTATACGGTCCTACCACGAGGGTGGACAGGAACCTGCTATATTGGAGTAATTGTACCATCTTTCTTTTTGTTACCATCTGAGGTTGGAAATAAGCTGGCAGTCTCTTTGTATGATGATTGGAACAGGGCCAAGAGAAGTATTGATGTAAGTTTGACACAGGGTGGCTCCCAAAAGTGGAAGGAGGATGAGTGGCCTCCTCAGAGGATTATTGAGTATTATGGACCAGCTACATGGGCTAATGATGGAAGTTGGGGCTACCGGACACCAATATATATGCTGAATAGAATCATCCGGTTGCAGGCAGTCTTGGAAGTAATTACTAACCAGACCGCCACTGCTCTCGAGTTGCTGGCTCGACAAAGTTCTCAGATGAGGGAAGCCATATACCAAAATCGAATGGCTTTAGACTATTTACTCGCAGAGGATGGCGGAGTCTGTGGAAAGTTCAACCTTTCTAATTGTTGCCTCCAAATAGATGATAACGGGAAGGTGGTCTTAGAGATTGCCAAAGAGATTAGGAAAATAGCCCATGTACCAATACAAACGTGGGAAACTACATGGAATAAGGACTGGTGGTTTCAATTATTTGGAGGACCCTGGTGGAAAAAAGTAGGGTTTGTGCTTTTGTGTGCTCTAACTGGTTTGATTTTTATCCCTTGTCTCATTCCTTGTCTTACTAGATTGATAACCACCACAGTAGAAGGAATGCAGGTTGCAGCAGTCCCTCTAAAAGCACAGACTGTAGCAAAAGTCATGGTCCTCAGAAAAATTCCTCGTAATTATCTTGATATGCCCAAATGCAGTAAAGATCAGAAAGCATCTTGAGGGGGGAATATTGTTAGAAATATTATTAAAAATGCATTATCAATAGCTGTTAGCTCCCATCAATAGTGTTGTCCTCTGAATAAGCACGGCTGCCAGCCCTCCTTGTCTCCTTAATGAGAGAGGGAAGGGGGGGGGGGGTTGGAAACTGAAGGAAAAACTCCAAGAGCTCTCTTTGTTCTGCAAATTTACTATCTCTTTGTTACACTAAATCACACTTTCTTTCATGGCTCCTAGGGTTCTTAGGCTAAGATAAGAGTAATTGCCATTTTAGCCTTCAGGTTGAACCTTGAGTAACCTTGGGTCCCTTTTGAGCACGCGTAATAACCTAATACATATTAAGCCTATCCGCCCCGCATACTTAAGTAGTTAATTATAATACACATGGGATGCAAGATCTGACGTATTCTCATGCATGTTTGTATGAACCGGAAATGAATTGTAAGAGTTCCTGTTTCTGTACACGTGCCAGAAGAGAGGGGATAAAAGCCTGCTAATGATTGTGCTCCCCGGCAGAGGGTTTTGATCTTTTGTCTTCTCTCTCTGACCCTATTTGCAAATATATACCCTTTTGTATCACCAACAATGTGTGCCTAAGGATTTGTTATTCAATGAGCCTCCAAAGAAAACGAACCGAGAGAGAGTTTTTTTTACCTCAACTTGAAGGCTTAAGCCAATGTGGGGGTGGCACTTAATGGAGGCTTAAGCCCCTGGCGGTTGTGAGGGTCCTGCGTCCGCACTCCCGGTGGTTTTTAGGGAGTGAAGCCCAGGGCGGAAGCAAGTCCGGTCACCAGGTCAACCCAAGGCATGCCTAGGGGAACTTTTGGAGCCCAGGACAACCCCAGGCAAGCAAATGGGGCCTTGCAGACGCCAGGTAAACACGAGGTAAGTGAATGGGGCCTTGCAGCCACCAGGTCAACCCCCTGCAAGCCTATGGGGCCCTGCAGCCACCAGGCCAACCCCAGGTAAGCGATTGTGGCCTTCAGCCACCAGGTCAACCCCCTGCAAGCCTATGGGGCCCTGCAGCCACCAGGTCAACCTCAGGCAAGTGAATGGGGCCTGGCCCAGGTGCGGGGGGCACTCCTTGGAGGCTTAAGTCCGGATGGGGGGGGCACTTGATGGAAGCTTAAAGCCCTGGTGGTTGTGGGGGTCCTGCGTCCGCACTCCTGGTGGTTTTTTGGGAGTGAAGCCCAAGGGCGGCAGCAAGTCCGGGCTCCAGGACAACCCCAGGCATGCCTAGGGGGAATTTTGGAGCCCAGGTCAACCCCAGGCAAGCGAATGGGGCCTTGCAGCCACCAGGTCAACCCAAGGCAAGTGAATGGGGTCTTGCAGGCACCAGGAAAACCAGACAAGCGAATGGGGCCTTGCAGCCACCAAGTCAACCCCAGGTAAGCGAATGGGGCCTTGCAGCCACCAGGTCAACCCTGGGAAGGGAATGGCGCCTGGCCCAGGTGTGGGGGGCCACTTGGAAGGTTAAAGCCCATGTGGGGGTGGCACTTGATGGAGGCTTAAGCCCCTGGCGGTTGTGAGGGTCCTGCGTCCGCACTTCCGGTGCTTTTTACGGAGTGAAGCCCAGGGCGGAAGCAAGTCCGGTCACCAGGTCAACCCAAGGCATGCCTAGGGGAACTTTTGAAGCCCAGGACAACCCCAGGCAAGCAAATGGGGCCTTGCAGACGCCAGGTGAACACGAGGTAAGTGAATAGGGCCTTGCAGCCACCAGGTCAACTCCCAGCAAGCGAATGGGGCCTGCAGCCACCAGGTCAACCCCAGGCAAGCGAATGGGGCCTTGCAGCCACCAGGTCAACCCCAGGCAAGCGAGTGGGGCCTTGCAGCCACCAGGACAACCCCCTGCAAGCCTTTGGGGCCCTGCAGCCACCAGGTCAACCCCAGGCAAGCGAATGGGGCCTTGCAGCCACCAGGTGCGGGGGGCACCCTTGGAGCAAGTCCGTATGGGGGGGGCACTTGATGGAAGCTTAAGGCCCTGGTGGTTGTGGGGGTCCTGCGTCCGCATGAAGGCCTTGAAAGTCCGCAGCCACCAGCTCAACCCCAGGCATGCCTAGGGGGATTTTTGGAGCCCAGGTCAAGCCCAGGCAAGCGAATGGGGCCTTGGAGCCACCAGCTCAACCCCAGGCAAGCGAATGGGGCCTTGCAGTGACCAGGTCCACCCCAGGCAAGTGAATGGGTCCTTGCAGGCACCACGTGAAACGCAGGGAAGCCTAGAGGGAAGTGCAGACACCAGGTCAACCATATCCAAGCGAATGGGGCCTTGCAGCCACCAGGTCTACCCAATGCAACCGAATGGGGCCTTGCAACCACCAGGTCCACCCCAGGTGCACGAATGGAGCCTTGCAGACACCAGGTCAACCCAGTGCAAGAGAATGTGGCCTTGAAGCCACCAGGTCAACCCCAGGCATGCCTAAGGGGACTTTTGGAGCCCACGTCAACCCCAGGGAAGCGAATGGGGCCTTGCAGTGACCAGGTCCACCCCAGGCAAGTGAATGGGGCCTTGCAGCCACCACGTGAAACGCAGGCAAGCCTAGAGGGAAGTGCAGACACCAGGTCAACCATATGCAAGCGAATGGGGCCTTGCAGCCACCAGGTTAACCCGAGGCAAGCGAATGGGGCCTTGCAGCCACCAACTCCACCCCAGGTAAGCGAATGGGGCCTTGCAGATACCAGGTCAACCCCAGGCAAGTGAATGGGGCCTTGCAACCACCAGGTCCACCCCAGGTGCACGAATGGGGCCTTGCAGACACCAGGTCAACCCAGTGCAAGAGAATGTGGCCTTGAAGCCACCAGCTCACCCCCAGGCATGCCTAAGGGGAATTTTGGAGCCCACGTCAACCCCAGGGAAGCGAATGGGGCCTTGCAGTGACCAGGTCCACCCCAGGCAAGTGAATGGGGCCTTGCAGGCACCACGTGAAATGCAGGGAAGCCTAGAGGGAAGTGCAGACACCAGGTCAACCATATGCAAGCGAATGGGGCCTTGCAGCCACCAGGTTAACCCGAGGCAAGCGAATGGGGCCTTGCAGCCACCAGGTCAACCCAATGCAAGCGAATCGGGCCTTGCAGCCACCAGATCAACCCCTTGCAAGCCTATAGGGCCCTGCAGCCACCAGGTGGACCCCAGGTAAATGAATCGGGCCTTGCAGCCGCAAGGTCAACCCCAGGCAAGTGAATGTGGCCTTGCAGCCACCAGGTCAACCCCCTTCAAGCAAATGGGGCCTTGCAGCCAACAGGTGTAACTCAGGCAAGCCTACAGGGCCTGGCAGACACCACGTAAACCGAATGCAAGTCAATGGGGCCTTGCAGTCACCAGGTCAACCCCAGGCAACTGAATGGGTCCTTGCAGCGACCAGGACAACCCCAGGCAAGAGAATGGGACCTTGCAGACACCAGGTCAACTCCAGGCAACTGAATGGGTTATTGCAGCCACCAGGTCAAACCCAGGCAAGTGAATGGGGCCTTGCAGACACCAGGTCAACCCAATGCAAGCGAAGGGGCCTTGCAGCCACCAGGTGACCCCCAGGTAAGCGAAGGGGGCCTTGCAGCCTCCAGGTCAACGCCCTGCAAGCCTATGGGGCACTGCAACCACCATGTGAACCCCAGGTAAGTGAATGGAGCCATGCAGCCACCAGGTCAACCCCAGGTAAGCGAATGGCGCCTTGCAGACACCACGTCAACCCAATGGAAGTGAATGGGGTCTTGCAGCCACCAGCTCAACACAAAGCAAGCGAATGGCGCCTTGCAAACACCAGGATCACCCCAGGTAAGCGAATGGGGCCTTGCAGACACCAGGTCAACCCAATGCAAGGGAATGCGGCCTTGAAGACACCAGCTCACCCCCAGTCAAGCTAATGTTGCCTTCCAGCCACCATGTCAAACCCCTGCAAGCCTATGGGGCCCTTAAGCCACCAGGTCAACCCCAGGCATGCCAAAGGGGACTTTTGGAGCCCACGTCCACCCCAGGCAAGCGAATGGGGCCTTGCAGTGACCAGGTCCACCCCAGGCAAGTGAATGGGGCCTTGCAGCCACCACGTGAAACGCAGGCAAGCCTAGAGGGAAGTGCAGACACCAGGTCAACCATATGCAAGCGAATGGGGCCTTGCAGCCACCAGGTTAACCCGAGGCAAGCGAATGGGGCCTTGCAGCCACCAGCTCCACCCCAGGTAAGCGAATGGGGCCTTGCAGATACCAGGTCAACCCCAGGCAAGTGAATGGGGCCTTGCAACCACCAGGTCCACCCCAGGTGCACGAATGGGGCCTTGCAGACACCAGGTCAACCCAGTGCAAGAGAATGTGGCCTTGAAGCCACCAGCTAACCCCCAGGCATGCCTGAGGGGACTTTTGGAGCCCACGTCAACCCCAGGGAAGCGAATGGGGCCTTGCAGTGACCAGGTCCACCCCAGGCAAGTGAATGGGGCCTTGCAGGCACCACGTGAAACGCAGGGAAGCCTAGAGGGAAGTGCAGACACCAGGTCAACCATATCCAAGCGAATGGGGCCTTGCAGCCACCAGGTCAACCCAATGCAACCGAATGGGGCCTTGCAACCACCAGGTCCACCCCAGGTGCACGAATGGGGCCTTGCAGACACCAGGTCAACCCCTTGCAAGCCTATAGGGCCCTGCAGCCACCATGTGGACCCCAGGTAATTGAATGTGGCCTTCCAGCCACCTGGTGAACCCCAGGCAAGTGAATGTGGCCTTGCAGCCACCAGGTCAACCCCCTTCAAGCGAATGGGGCCTTGCAGGCAACAGGTGTAACTCAGGCAAGCCTACGGGGCCTTCCAGACACCACGTAAACCGAAAGTAAGCGAATGGGGCCTTGCAGACACCACGTCAACCCAATGGAAGTGAATGGGGTCTTGCAGCCACCAGCTCAAAACAAAGCAAGCGAATGGCGCCTTGCAAACACCAGGATCACCCCAGGGAAGCGAATGGGGCCTTGCAGTGCCCAGGTCCACCCCAGGCAAGTGAATGGTGCCTTGCAGACATCAGGTAAAACTGAGGCAAGCCTACAGGGCCTTGCAGCCACCAGGTCAACCCCCTGCAAGCGAATGGGTCCTTGCAGGCACCAGGTCAACCCCGGGCAAGCAAATGGGGCCTTGGAGCCACCAGGTCAGCCCACTGGAAGCCTATGGAGCCCTGCAGCCACGGTGGCAACCCCAGGTAAGTGAATGGGGCCATGCAGCCAACAGGTCAACCCCAGGTTAGTGAATGGGGCCTTGCAGACACCAGCTCAACCCAATGCAAGTGAAAGGAAACTTGCAGCCACAAGGTCAAACCCAGGTTAGCGAATGGGGCCTGGCAGCCACCAGGTCAAACCCAGGTTAGCGAATGGGGCCTGGCAGCCACCAGGTCAACCCCAGGCAAGCGAATTTGGCACTGCAGCCACCAGGTCAACCCCCTGTAAGCCTATGGGGCTCTGCAGCCACCAGGTCAACCCCAGTCAAGTGAGTGGGGCCTTGCAGCCACCAGGTCAACCCCCTGCAAGCCTATGGGGCCCTGCAGCCACCAGGTCAACCTCAGGCAAGTGAATGGGTCCTGACCCACGTGCGGGGGGCACTCCTTGGAGGCTTAAGTCCGGATGGGGGGAGCACTTGATGGAAGCTTAAGGCCCTGGTGGTTGTCGGGGTCCTGCGTCCGCACTCCCGGTGGTTTTTTGGGAGTGAAGCCCAAGGGAGGCAGCAATTCCGGGCTCCAGGACAACCACAGGCATGCCTAGGGGGAATTTTGGAGCCCAGGTCAAGCCCAGGGAAGCGAATGGGGCCTAGCAGGCACCAAGGCAAACCCAGGTATGCGAATGGGGCCTTGCAGCCAGAAGGTCAACACCAGGTAAGCGAATGGGGCCTTGCAGCCACCAGGTCAACCCTGGGAAGGGAATGAGGCCTTGCCCAGGTTGGGGGGGCACTTGTTGGAGGCTTAAGCCGGTGTTGTGGGGGCACTTGATGGAGGCCTAAGGCCCTGGCGGTTTGTGAGGGTCCTGCGTGCGCACTCCCGGTGGTTTTTAGGGAGTGAAGCCCAGGGCGGCAGCAAGTCCGGTCACCAGGTCAACCCAAGGGATGACTAGGGGAAATATTGGAGCCCAGGACAAACCCAGGCAAGCAAATGCGGCCTTGCAGATGCCAGGTAAACACGAGGTTAGTGAATGGGGCCTTGCAGCCAGGAGGTGAACACCAGGCAAGCGTTTGGGCCCTTGTAGCCACCAGGTCAACCCTAGCCAAGCTAATGGGGCCTGGCCCAGGTGTGGGGGGCACTTGTTGGAGTCTAAAGCCCGTGTGCGGGGGGCACTTGATGGAGACTTAAGCCCCTGGCGGTTGTAACGGTCCTACGTCCACACTCCCGGTGGTTTTTACTGAGTGAAGCCCAGGGCGGCAGCAAGTCCGGTCACCAGGTCAACCCAAGGCATGCCTAGGGGAAATTTTGGAGCCCAACACAACCCCAGGCAAGCAAATGGGGCCTTGCAGATGCCAGGTGAACACAAGGTTAGTGAATGGGGCCTTGCAGGCAGCAGGTGAACACCAGACAAGCGAATGGGGCCTAGCAGGCACCAAGGCAAACCCAGGTAAGCGAATGGGGCCTTGCAGCCACCAGGTCAACCCTGGGAAGGGAATGGGGCCTGGCCCAGGTGGGGGGGCCACTTGAAGGCTTAAGCCCATGTGGGGGTGGCACTTAATGGAGGCTTAAGCCCCTGGCTGTTGTGAGGGTCCTGCGTCCGTACTCCCGGTGCTTTTTACGGAGTGAAGCCCAGGGCGGAAGCAAGTCCGGTCACCAGGTCAACCCAAGGCGTGCCTAGGGGAACTTTTGGAGCCCAGGACAACCCCAGGCAAGCAAATGGGGCCTTGCAGATGCCAGGTGAACACGAGGTTAGTGAATGGGGCCTTGCAGGCAGCAGGTGAACACCAGACAAGCGAATGGGGCCTAGCAGGCACCAAGGCAAACCCAGGTAAGCGAATGGGGCCTTGCAGCCACCAGGTCAACCCTGGGAAGGGAATGGGGCCTGGCCCAGGTGGGGGGGCCACTTGAAGGCTTAAGCCCATGTAGGGGTGGCACTTAATGGAGGCTTAAGCCCCTGGCTGTTGTGAGGGTCCTGCGTCCGTACTCCCGGTGCTTTTTACGGAGTGAAGCCCAGGGCGGAAGCAAGTCCGGTCACCAGGTCAACCCAAGGCGTGCCTAGGGGAACTTTTGGAGCCCAGGACAACCCCAGGCAAGCAAATGGGGCCTTGCAGATGCCAGGTGAACACGAGGTTAGTGAATGGGGCCTTGCAGGCAGCAGGTGAACACCAGACAAGCGAATGGGGCCTAGCAGGCACCAAGGCAAACCCAGGTATGCGAATGGGGCCTTGCAGCCAGCAGGTCAACCCCAGGCAAGCGAGTGGGGCCTTGCAGCCAGCAGGAAGACCCACTGCAAGCCTTTGGGGCTCTGCAGCCACCAGGACAACCCCAGGCAAGCGACTGGGGCCTTGCAGCCACCAGGTCAACCCAGAGCAAGAGAATGTGGCCTTGAAGCCACCAGCTCACCCCCAGGCATGCCTAAGGGGACTTTTGGAGCCCACGTCAACCCCAGGGAAGCGAATGGGGCCTTGCAGTGACCAGGTCCACCCCAGGCAAGTGAATGGGTCCTTGCAGGCACCACGTGAAATGCAGGGAAGCCTAGAGGGAAGTGCAGACACCAGGTCAACCATATCCAAGCGAATGGGGCCTTGCAGCCACCAGGTCTACCCAATGCAACCGAATGGGGCCTTGCAACCATCAGGTCCACCCCAGGTGCACGAATGGAGCCTTGCAGACACCAGGTCAACCCAGTGCAAGAGAATGTGGCCTTGAAGCCACCAGGTCAACCCCAGGCATGCCTAAGGGGACTTTTGGAGCCCACGTCAACCCCAGGGAAGCGAATGGGGCCTTGCAGTGACCAGGTCCACCCCAGGCAAGTGAATGGGGCCTTGCAGCCACCACGTGAAACGCAGGCAAGCCTAGAGGGAAGTGCAGACACCAGGTCAACCATATGCAAGCGAATGGGGCCTTGCAGCCACCAGGTTAACCCGAGGCAAGCGAATGGGGCCTTGCAGCCACCAACTCCACCCCAGGTAAGCGAATGGGGCCTTGCAGATACCAGGTCAACCCCAGGCAAGTGAATGGGGCCTTGCAACCACCAGGTCCACCCCAGGTGCACGAATGGGGCCTTGCAGACACCAGGTCAACCCAGTGCAAGAGAATGTGGCCTTGAAGCCACCAGCTCACCCCCAGGCATGCCTAAGGGGAATTTTGGAGCCCACGTCAACCCCAGGGAAGCGAATGGGGCCTTGCAGTGACCAGGTCCACCCCAGGCAAGTGAATGGGGCCTTGCAGGCACCACGTGAAATGCAGGGAAGCCTAGAGGGAAGTGCAGACACCAGGTCAACCATATGCAAGCGAATGGGGCCTTGCAGCCACCAGGTTAACCCGAGGCAAGCGAATGGGGCCTTGCAGCCACCAGGTCAACCCAATGCAAGCGAATCGGGCCTTGCAGCCACCAGATCAACCCCTTGCAAGCCTATAGGGCCCTGCAGCCACCAGGTGGACCCCAGGTAAATGAATCGGGCCTTGCAGCCGCAAGGTCAACCCCAGGCAAGTGAATGTGGCCTTGCAGCCACCAGGTCAACCCCCTTCAAGCAAATGGGGCCTTGCAGCCAACAGGTGTAACTCAGGCAAGCCTACAGGGCCTGGCAGACACCACGTAAACCGAATGCAAGTCAATGGGGCCTTGCAGTCACCAGGTCAACCCCAGGCAACTGAATGGGTCCTTGCAGCGACCAGGACAACCCCAGGCAAGAGAATGGGACCTTGCAGACACCAGGTCAACTCCAGGCAACTGAATGGGTTATTGCAGCCACCAGGTCAAACCCAGGCAAGTGAATGGGGCCTTGCAGACACCAGGTCAACCCAATGCAAGCGAAGGGGCCTTGCAGCCACCAGGTGACCCCCAGGTAAGCGAATGGGGCCTTGCAGCCTCCAGGTCAACGCCCTGCAAGCCTATGGGGCACTGCAACCACCATGTGAACCCCAGGTAAGTGAATGGAGCCATGCAGCCACCAGGTCAACCCCAGGTAAGCGAATGGCGCCTTGCAGACACCACGTCAACCCAATGGAAGTGAATGGGGTCTTGCAGCCACCAGCTCAACACAAAGCAAGCGAATGGCGCCTTGCAAACACCAGGATCACCCCAGGTAAGCGAATGGGGCCTTGCAGACACCAGGTCAACCCAATGCAAGGGAATGCGGCCTTGAAGACACCAGCTCACCCCCAGTCAAGCTAATGTTGCCTTCCAGCCACCATGTCAAACCCCTGCAAGCCTATGGGGCCCTTAAGCCACCAGGTCAACCCCAGGCATGCCAAAGGGGACTTTTGGAGCCCACGTCCACCCCAGGCAAGCGAATGGGGCCTTGCAGTGACCAGGTCCACCCCAGGCAAGTGAATGGGGCCTTGCAGCCACCACGTGAAACGCAGGCAAGCCTAGAGGGAAGTGCAGACACCAGGTCAACCATATGCAAGCGAATGGGGCCTTGCAGCCACCAGGTTAACCCGAGGCAAGCGAATGGGGCCTTGCAGCCACCAGCTCCACCCCAGGTAAGCGAATGGGGCCTTGCAGATACCAGGTCAACCCCAGGCAAGTGAATGGGGCCTTGCAACCACCAGGTCCACCCCAGGTGCACGAATGGGGCCTTGCAGACACCAGGTCAACCCAGTGCAAGAGAATGTGGCCTTGAAGCCACCAGCTAACCCCCAGGCATGCCTGAGGGGACTTTTGGAGCCCACGTCAACCCCAGGGAAGCGAATGGGGCCTTGCAGTGACCAGGTCCACCCCAGGCAAGTGAATGGGGCCTTGCAGGCACCACGTGAAACGCAGGGAAGCCTAGAGGGAAGTGCAGACACCAGGTCAACCATATCCAAGCGAATGGGGCCTTGCAGCCACCAGGTCAACCCAATGCAACCGAATGGGGCCTTGCAACCACCAGGTCCACCCCAGGTGCACGAATGGGGCCTTGCAGACACCAGGTCAACCCCTTGCAAGCCTATAGGGCCCTGCAGCCACCATGTGGACCCCAGGTAATTGAATGTGGCCTTCCAGCCACCTGGTGAACCCCAGGCAAGTGAATGTGGCCTTGCAGCCACCAGGTCAACCCCCTTCAAGCGAATGGGGCCTTGCAGGCAACAGGTGTAACTCAGGCAAGCCTACGGGGCCTTCCAGACACCACGTAAACCGAAAGTAAGCGAATGGGGCCTTGCAGACACCACGTCAACCCAATGGAAGTGAATGGGGTCTTGCAGCCACCAGCTCAAAACAAAGCAAGCGAATGGCGCCTTGCAAACACCAGGATCACCCCAGGGAAGCGAATGGGGCCTTGCAGTGCCCAGGTCCACCCCAGGCAAGTGAATGGTGCCTTGCAGACATCAGGTAAAACTGAGGCAAGCCTACAGGGCCTTGCAGCCACCAGGTCAACCCCCTGCAAGCGAATGGGTCCTTGCAGGCACCAGGTCAACCCCGGGCAAGCAAATGGGGCCTTGGAGCCACCAGGTCAGCCCACTGGAAGCCTATGGAGCCCTGCAGCCACGGTGGCAACCCCAGGTAAGTGAATGGGGCCATGCAGCCAACAGGTCAACCCCAGGTTAGTGAATGGGGCCTTGCAGACACCAGCTCAACCCAATGCAAGTGAAAGGAAACTTGCAGCCACAAGGTCAAACCCAGGTTAGCGAATGGGGCCTGGCAGCCACCAGGTCAAACCCCCAGGCCTTGCAGACATCAGCGAATACAGGGCCTTGCAGGGCCTGCAAGCAGTCCCACCAGGTCAACCCAAGCAAATGGGGCCTTGGAGCAAG
This sequence comes from Crocodylus siamensis, assembly GCF_052110815.1. NCBI lineage: Eukaryota > Metazoa > Chordata > Crocodylia > Crocodylidae > Crocodylus > Crocodylus siamensis. The sequence continues at coordinate 17,181 of NW_028324648.1, forward strand.
CGAATTTGGCAGGTAAGTGAATGGGGCCTGCAGCCAACAGGTCAACCAGGTCAACCCCCTGTGGCAGCCACCAGCCTATGGGGCTCTGCAGCCACCAGGTCAACCCCAGGTCAAGTGAGTGGGGCCTTGCAGCCACCAGGTCAACCCCCTGCAAGCCTATGGGGCCCTGCAGCCACCAGGTCAACCTCAGGCAAGTGAATGGGTCCTGACCCACGTGCGGGGGGCACTCCTTGGAGGCTTAAGTCCGGATGGGGGGAGCACTTGATGGAAGCTTAAGGCCCTGGTGGTTGTCGGGGTCCTGCGTCCGCACTCCCGGTGGTTTTTTGGGAGTGAAGCCCAAGGGAGGCAGCAATTCCGGGCTCCAGGACAACCACAGGCATGCCTAGGGGGAATTTTGGAGCCCAGGTCAAGCCCAGGGAAGCGAATGGGGCCTAGCAGGCACCAAGGCAAACCCAGGTATGCGAATGGGGCCTTGCAGCCAGAAGGTCAACACCAGGTAAGCGAATGGGGCCTTGCAGCCACCAGGTCAACCCTGGGAAGGGAATGAGGCCTTGCCCAGGTTGGGGGGGCACTTGTTGGAGGCTTAAGCCGGTGTTGTGGGGGCACTTGATGGAGGCCTAAGGCCCTGGCGGTTTGTGAGGGTCCTGCGTGCGCACTCCCGGTGGTTTTTAGGGAGTGAAGCCCAGGGCGGCAGCAAGTCCGGTCACCAGGTCAACCCAAGGGATGACTAGGGGAAATATTGGAGCCCAGGACAAACCCAGGCAAGCAAATGCGGCCTTGCAGATGCCAGGTAAACACGAGGTTAGTGAATGGGGCCTTGCAGCCAGGAGGTGAACACCAGGCAAGCGTTTGGGCCCTTGTAGCCACCAGGTCAACCCTAGCCAAGCTAATGGGGCCTGGCCCAGGTGTGGGGGGCACTTGTTGGAGTCTAAAGCCCGTGTGCGGGGGGCACTTGATGGAGACTTAAGCCCCTGGCGGTTGTAACGGTCCTACGTCCACACTCCCGGTGGTTTTTACTGAGTGAAGCCCAGGGCGGCAGCAAGTCCGGTCACCAGGTCAACCCAAGGCATGCCTAGGGGAAATTTTGGAGCCCAACACAACCCCAGGCAAGCAAATGGGGCCTTGCAGATGCCAGGTGAACACAAGGTTAGTGAATGGGGCCTTGCAGGCAGCAGGTGAACACCAGACAAGCGAATGGGGCCTAGCAGGCACCAAGGCAAACCCAGGTAAGCGAATGGGGCCTTGCAGCCACCAGGTCAACCCTGGGAAGGGAATGGGGCCTGGCCCAGGTGGGGGGGCCACTTGAAGGCTTAAGCCCATGTGGGGGTGGCACTTAATGGAGGCTTAAGCCCCTGGCTGTTGTGAGGGTCCTGCGTCCGTACTCCCGGTGCTTTTTACGGAGTGAAGCCCAGGGCGGAAGCAAGTCCGGTCACCAGGTCAACCCAAGGCGTGCCTAGGGGAACTTTTGGAGCCCAGGACAACCCCAGGCAAGCAAATGGGGCCTTGCAGATGCCAGGTGAACACGAGGTTAGTGAATGGGGCCTTGCAGGCAGCAGGTGAACACCAGACAAGCGAATGGGGCCTAGCAGGCACCAAGGCAAACCCAGGTAAGCGAATGGGGCCTTGCAGCCACCAGGTCAACCCTGGGAAGGGAATGGGGCCTGGCCCAGGTGGGGGGGCCACTTGAAGGCTTAAGCCCATGTAGGGGTGGCACTTAATGGAGGCTTAAGCCCCTGGCTGTTGTGAGGGTCCTGCGTCCGTACTCCCGGTGCTTTTTACGGAGTGAAGCCCAGGGCGGAAGCAAGTCCGGTCACCAGGTCAACCCAAGGCGTGCCTAGGGGAACTTTTGGAGCCCAGGACAACCCCAGGCAAGCAAATGGGGCCTTGCAGATGCCAGGTGAACACGAGGTTAGTGAATGGGGCCTTGCAGGCAGCAGGTGAACACCAGACAAGCGAATGGGGCCTAGCAGGCACCAAGGCAAACCCAGGTATGCGAATGGGGCCTTGCAGCCAGCAGGTCAACCCCAGGCAAGCGAGTGGGGCCTTGCAGCCAGCAGGAAGACCCACTGCAAGCCTTTGGGGCTCTGCAGCCACCAGGACAACCCCAGGCAAGCGACTGGGGCCTTGCAGCCACCAGGTCAACCCAGAGCAAGAGAATGTGGCCTTGAAGCCACCAGCTCACCCCCAGGCATGCCTAAGGGGACTTTTGGAGCCCACGTCAACCCCAGGGAAGCGAATGGGGCCTTGCAGTGACCAGGTCCACCCCAGGCAAGTGAATGGGGCCTTGCAGGCACCACGTGAAACGCAGGGAAGCCTAGAGGGAAGTGCAGACACCAGGTCAACCATATCCAAGCGAATGGGGCCTTGCAGCCACCAGGTCTAACCCAATGCAACCGAATGGGGCCTTGCAACCACCAGGTCCACCCCAGGTGCACGAATGGAGCCTTGCAGACACCAGGTCAACCCAGTGCAAGAGAATGTGGCAACCACCTTGAAGCCACCAGGTCAACCCCAGGCATGCCTAAGGGGACTTTTGGAGCCCACGTCAACCCCAGGGAAGCGAATGGGGCCTTGCAGTGACCAGGTCCACCCCAGGCAAGTGAATGGGGCCTTGCAGCCACCACGTGAAACGCAGGCAAGCCTAGAGGGAAGTGCAGACACCAGGTCAACCATATGCAAGCGAATGGGGCCTTGCAGCCACCAGGTTAACCCGAGGCAAGCGAATGGGGCCTTGCAGCCACCAACTCCACCCCAGGTAAGCGAATGGGGCCTTGCAGATACCAGGTCAACCCCAGGCAAGTGAATGGGGCCTTGCAACCACCAGGTCCACCCCAGGTGCACGAATGGGGCCTTGCAGACACCAGGTCAACCCAGTGCAAGAGAATGTGGCCTTGAAGCCACCAGCTCACCCCCAGGCATGCCTAAGGGGAATTTTGGAGCCCACGTCAACCCCAGGGAAGCGAATGGGGCCTTGCAGTGACCAGGTCCACCCCAGGCAAGTGAATGGGGCCTTGCAGGCACCACGTGAAATGCAGGGAAGCCTAGAGGGAAGTGCAGACACCAGGTCAACCATATGCAAGCGAATGGGGCCTTGCAGCCACCAGGTTAACCCGAGGCAAGCGAATGGGGCCTTGCAGCCACCAGGTCAACCCAATGCAAGCGAATCGGGCCTTGCAGCCACCAGATCAACCCCTTGCAAGCCTATAGGGCCCTGCAGCCACCAGGTGGACCCCAGGTAAATGAATCGGGCCTTGCAGCCGCAAGGTCAACCCCAGGCAAGTGAATGTGGCCTTGCAGCCACCAGGTCAACCCCCTTCAAGCAAATGGGGCCTTGCAGCCAACAGGTGTAACTCAGGCAAGCCTACAGGGCCTGGCAGACACCACGTAAACCGAATGCAAGTCAATGGGGCCTTGCAGTCACCAGGTCAACCCCAGGCAACTGAATGGGTCCTTGCAGCGACCAGGACAACCCCAGGCAAGAGAATGGGACCTTGCAGACACCAGGTCAACTCCAGGCAACTGAATGGGTTATTGCAGCCACCAGGTCAAACCCAGGCAAGTGAATGGGGCCTTGCAGACACCAGGTCAACCCAATGCAAGCGAAGGGGCCTTGCAGCCACCAGGTGACCCCCAGGTAAGCGAATGGGGCCTTGCAGCCTCCAGGTCAACGCCCTGCAAGCCTATGGGGCACTGCAACCACCATGTGAACCCCAGGTAAGTGAATGGAGCCATGCAGCCACCAGGTCAACCCCAGGTAAGCGAATGGCGCCTTGCAGACACCACGTCAACCCAATGGAAGTGAATGGGGTCTTGCAGCCACCAGCTCAACACAAAGCAAGCGAATGGCGCCTTGCAAACACCAGGATCACCCCAGGTAAGCGAATGGGGCCTTGCAGACACCAGGTCAACCCAATGCAAGGGAATGCGGCCTTGAAGACACCAGCTCACCCCCAGTCAAGCTAATGTTGCCTTCCAGCCACCATGTCAAACCCCTGCAAGCCTATGGGGCCCTTAAGCCACCAGGTCAACCCCAGGCATGCCAAAGGGGACTTTTGGAGCCCACGTCCACCCCAGGCAAGCGAATGGGGCCTTGCAGTGACCAGGTCCACCCCAGGCAAGTGAATGGGGCCTTGCAGCCACCACGTGAAACGCAGGCAAGCCTAGAGGGAAGTGCAGACACCAGGTCAACCATATGCAAGCGAATGGGGCCTTGCAGCCACCAGGTTACCCGAGGCAAGCGAATGGGGCCTTGCAGCCACCAGCTCCACCCCAGGTAAGCGAATGGGGCCTTGCAGATACCAGGTCAACCCCAGGCAAGTGAATGGGGCCTTGCAACCACCAGGTCCACCCCAGGTGCACGAATGGGGCCTTGCAGACACCAGGTCAACCCAGTGCAAGAGAATGTGGCCTTGAAGCCACCAGCTAACCCCCAGGCATGCCTGAGGGGACTTTTGGAGCCCACGTCAACCCCAGGGAAGCGAATGGGGCCTTGCAGTGACCAGGTCCACCCCAGGCAAGTGAATGGGGCCTTGCAGGCACCACGTGAAACGCAGGGAAGCCTAGAGGGAAGTGCAGACACCAGGTCAACCATATGCAAGCGAATGGGGCCTTGCAGCCACCAGGTCAACCCAATGCAACCGAATGGGGCCTTGCAACCACCAGGTCCACCCCAGGTGCACGAATGGGGCCTTGCAGACACCAGGTCAACCCCTTGCAAGCCTATAGGGCCCTGCAGCCACCATGTGGACCCCAGGTAATTGAATGTGGCCTTCCAGCCACCTGGTGAACCCCAGGCAAGTGAATGTGGCCTTGCAGCCACCAGGTCAACCCCCTTCAAGCGAATGGGGCCTTGCAGGCAACAGGTGTAACTCAGGCAAGCCTACGGGGCCTTCCAGACACCACGTAAACCGAAAGTAAGCGAATGGGGCCTTGCAGACACCACGTCAACCCAATGGAAGTGAATGGGGTCTTGCAGCCACCAGCTCAAAACAAAGCAAGCGAATGGCGCCTTGCAAACACCAGGATCACCCCAGGGAAGCGAATGGGGCCTTGCAGTGCCCAGGTCCACCCCAGGCAAGTGAATGGTGCCTTGCAGACATCAGGTAAAACTGAGGCAAGCCTACAGGGCCTTGCAGCCACCAGGTCAACCCCCTGCAAGCGAATGGGTCCTTGCAGGCACCAGGTCAACCCCGGGCAAGCAAATGGGGCCTTGGAGCCACCAGGTCAGCCCACTGGAAGCCTATGGAGCCCTGCAGCCACGGTGGCAACCCCAGGTAAGTGAATGGGGCCATGCAGCCAACAGGTCAACCCCAGGTTAGTGAATGGGGCCTTGCAGACACCAGCTCAACCCAATGCAAGTGAAAGGAAACTTGCAGCCACAAGGTCAAACCCAGGTTAGCGAATGGGGCCTGGCAGCCACCAGGTCAAACCCAGGTTAGCGAATGGGGCCTGGCAGCCACCAGGTCAACCCCAGGCAAGCGAATTTGGCACTGCAGCCACCAGGTCAACCCCCTGTAAGCCTATGGGGCTCTGCAGCCACCAGGTCAACCCCAGTCAAGTGAGTGGGGCCTTGCAGCCACCAGGTCAACCCCCTGCAAGCCTATGGGGCCCTGCAGCCACCAGGTCAACCTCAGGCAAGTGAATGGGTCCTGACCCACGTGCGGGGGGCACTCCTTGGAGGCTTAAGTCCGGATGGGGGGAGCACTTGATGGAAGCTTAAGGCCCTGGTGGTTGTCGGGGTCCTGCGTCCGCACTCCCGGTGGTTTTTTGGGAGTGAAGCCCAAGGGAGGCAGCAATTCCGGGCTCCAGGACAACCACAGGCATGCCTAGGGGGAATTTTGGAGCCCAGGTCAAGCCCAGGGAAGCGAATGGGGCCTAGCAGGCACCAAGGCAAACCCAGGTATGCGAATGGGGCCTTGCAGCCAGAAGGTCAACACCAGGTAAGCGAATGGGGCCTTGCAGCCACCAGGTCAACCCTGGGAAGGGAATGAGGCCTTGCCCAGGTTGGGGGGGCACTTGTTGGAGGCTTAAGCCGGTGTTGTGGGGGCACTTGATGGAGGCCTAAGGCCCTGGCGGTTTGTGAGGGTCCTGCGTGCGCACTCCCGGTGGTTTTTAGGGAGTGAAGCCCAGGGCGGCAGCAAGTCCGGTCACCAGGTCAACCCAAGGGATGACTAGGGGAAATATTGGAGCCCAGGACAAACCCAGGCAAGCAAATGCGGCCTTGCAGATGCCAGGTAAACACGAGGTTAGTGAATGGGGCCTTGCAGCCAGGAGGTGAACACCAGGCAAGCGTTTGGGCCCTTGTAGCCACCAGGTCAACCCTAGCCAAGCTAATGGGGCCTGGCCCAGGTGTGGGGGGCACTTGTTGGAGTCTAAAGCCCGTGTGCGGGGGGCACTTGATGGAGACTTAAGCCCCTGGCGGTTGTAACGGTCCTACGTCCACACTCCCGGTGGTTTTTACTGAGTGAAGCCCAGGGCGGCAGCAAGTCCGGTCACCAGGTCAACCCAAGGCATGCCTAGGGGAAATTTTGGAGCCCAACACAACCCCAGGCAAGCAAATGGGGCCTTGCAGATGCCAGGTGAACACAAGGTTAGTGAATGGGGCCTTGCAGGCAGCAGGTGAACACCAGACAAGCGAATGGGGCCTAGCAGGCACCAAGGCAAACCCAGGTAAGCGAATGGGGCCTTGCAGCCACCAGGTCAACCCTGGGAAGGGAATGGGGCCTGGCCCAGGTGGGGGGGCCACTTGAAGGCTTAAGCCCATGTGGGGGTGGCACTTAATGGAGGCTTAAGCCCCTGGCTGTTGTGAGGGTCCTGCGTCCGTACTCCCGGTGCTTTTTACGGAGTGAAGCCCAGGGCGGAAGCAAGTCCGGTCACCAGGTCAACCCAAGGCGTGCCTAGGGGAACTTTTGGAGCCCAGGACAACCCCAGGCAAGCAAATGGGGCCTTGCAGATGCCAGGTGAACACGAGGTTAGTGAATGGGGCCTTGCAGGCAGCAGGTGAACACCAGACAAGCGAATGGGGCCTAGCAGGCACCAAGGCAAACCCAGGTAAGCGAATGGGGCCTTGCAGCCACCAGGTCAACCCTGGGAAGGGAATGGGGCCTGGCCCAGGTGGGGGGGCCACTTGAAGGCTTAAGCCCATGTAGGGGTGGCACTTAATGGAGGCTTAAGCCCCTGGCTGTTGTGAGGGTCCTGCGTCCGTACTCCCGGTGCTTTTTACGGAGTGAAGCCCAGGGCGGAAGCAAGTCCGGTCACCAGGTCAACCCAAGGCGTGCCGAAAGGGGAACTTTTGGAGCCCAGTCAACCCCAGGCAAGCAAATGGGGCCTTGCAGCCACCAGGTGAAACGCCAGGCAAGTGAATGGGGCCTTGCAGGCAGCAGGTCAACCATCCTCCAAGCGAATGGGGCCCTGCAGCCACCAAGGCAAACCCAGGTATGCGAATGGGGCCTTGCAGCCACCAGGTCAACCCCAGGCAAGCGATGGGGCCTTGCAGCCACCAGGAAGACCCACTGCAAGCCTTTGGGGCTTGCAGCCACCAGGTCAACCCCAGGCAAGCGAATGGGGCCTTGCAGCCACCAGGTCAACCCAGAGCAAGAGAATGGGGCCTTGAAGCCACCAGGTCACCCCCAGGCATGCCTAAGGGGACTTTTGGAGCCCACGTCAACCCCAGGGAAGCGAATGGGGCCTTGCAGTGACCAGGTCCACCCCAGGCAAGTGAATGGGGCCTTGCAGGCACCAGGTGAACCCCCTGCAGGAAGCCTGCAGAGGGAAGTGCAGACACCAGGTCAACCATATCCAAGCGAATGGGGCCTTGCAGCCACCAGGTCAACCCAATGCAACCGAATGGGGCCTTGCAACCACCAGGTCCACCCCAGGTGCACGAATGGGGCCTTGCAGACACCAGGTCAACCCAGTGCAAGAGAATGTGGCCTTGAAGCCACCAGCTCACCCCCAGGCATGCCTAAGGGGACTTTTGGAGCCCACGTCAACCCCAGGGAAGCGAATGGGGCCTTGCAGTGACCAGGTCCACCCCAGGCAAGTGAATGGGGCCTTGCAGGCACCACGTGAAACGCAGGGAAGCCTAGAGGGAAGTGCAGACACCAGGTCAACCATATGCAAGCGAATGGGGCCTTGCAGCCACCAGGTTAACCCGAGGCAAGCGAATGGGGCCTTGCAGCCACCAGGTCAACCCAATGCAAGCGAATGGGGCCTTGCAGCCACCAGGTCAACCCCTTGCAAGCCTATAGGGCCCTGCAGCCACCAGGTGGACCCCAGGTAAATGAATCGGGCCTTGCAGCCGCAAGGTCAACCCCAGGCAAGTGAATGTGGCCTTGCAGCCACCAGGTCAACCCCCTTCAAGCGAATGGGGCCTTGCAGCCAACAGGTGTAACTCAGGCAAGCCTACAGGGCCTGGCAGACACCACGTAAACCGAATGCAAGTGAATGGGGCCTTGCAGTCACCAGGTCAACCCCAGGCAACTGAATGGGTCCTTGCAGCGACCAGGTCAACCCCAGGCAAGAGAATGGGACCTTGCAGACACCAGGTCAACCCCAGGCAACTGAATGGGTTATTGCAGCCACCAGGTCAAACCCAGGCAAGTGAATGGGGCCTTGCAGACACCAGGTCAACCCAATGCAAGCGAAGGGGCCTTGCAGCCACCAGGTGAACCCCAGGTAAGCGAATGGGGCCTTGCAGCCTCCAGGTCAACGCCCTGCAAGCCTATGGGGCACTGCAACCACCATGTGAACCCCAGGTAAGTGAATGGAGCCATGCAGCCACCAGGTCAACCCCAGGTAAGCGAATGGGGCCTTGCAGACACCACGTCAACCCAATGGAAGTGAATGGGGTCTTGCAGCCACCAGCTCAACACAAAGCAAGCGAATGGCGCCTTGCAAACACCAGGATCACCCCAGGTAAGCGAATGGGGCCTTGCAGACACCAGGTCAACCCAATGCAAGGGAATGCGGCCTTGAAGCCACCAGCTCACCCCCAGTCAAGCGAATGTTGCCTTCCAGCCACCATGTCAAACCCCTGCAAGCCTATGGGGCCCTTAAGCCACCAGGTCAACCCCAGGCATGCCAAAGGGGACTTTTGGAGCCCACGTCAACCCCAGGCAAGCGAATGGGGCCTTGCAGTGACCAGGTCCACCCCAGGCAAGTGAATGGGGCCTTGCAGCCACCCCACGTGAAACCAGGCAAGAGAAGCCTAGAGGGAAGTGCAGACACCAGGTCAACCATATGCAAGCGAATGGGGCCTTGCAGCCACCAGGTTAACCCGAGGCAAGCGAATGGGGCTTTGCAGCCACCAGCTCCACCCCAGGTAAGCGAATGGGGCCTTGCAGACACCAGGTCAACCCCAGGCAAGTGAATGGGGCCTTGCAGCCACCAGGTCAACCCCAGGTGCAGCGAATGGGGCCTTGCAGACACCAGGTCAACCCAGTGCAAGAGAATGTGGGGCCTTGAAGCCACCGAAGCCTGCAACCCCCAGTAAGCATGGGGCCTCCAGACACCACGTCAACCCAATTGGTGAACTTCTTGCAGAGCCCACGTCAACCCCAGGGAAGCGAATGGGGCCTTGCAGTGACCAGGTCCACCCCCAGGCAAGCGAATGGGGCCTTGCAGGCCCACCACCAGGTCAAACGCAGGGAAGCCTAGAGGGAAGCCTTGCAGACACCAGGTCAACCATATAAGCAAGCGAATGGGGCCTTGCAGCCACCAGGTCAACCCAATGCAAGCGAATGGGGCCTTGCAACCACCAGGTCCAACCCCAGGTGCAAGCGAATGGGGCCTTGCAGCCACCAGGTAAACCCCTTGCAAGCCTATAGGGCCCTGCAGCCACCATGTGGACCCCAGGTAATTGAATGTGGCCTTGCAGCCACCTGGTCAACCCCAGGCAAGTGAATGTGGCCTTGCAGCCACCAGGTCAACCCCCTTCAAGCGAATGGGGCCTTGCAGGCAACAGGTGCAACTCAGGCAAGCCTACGGGGCCTTCCAGACACCACGTAAACCGAAAGTAAGCGAATGGGGCCTTGCAGCCACCACGTCAACCCAAGGAAGTGAATGGGGCCTTACCCCAGGCAAGCGAATGGGGCCTTGCAGCCACCAGCTCAACCCCAGGTAAGCGAATGGGGCCTTGCAGCCACCAGGTCAACCCCTTGCAAGCGAATGGGGCCCTGCAGCCACCAGGTAAACCCCAGGTAAGCGAATGGGGCCTTGCAGCCACCAGGTCAACCCCAGGCAAGTGAATGGGGCCTTGCAGCCACCAGGTCAACCCAAGGTAAGCGAATGGGGCCTTGCAGACACCAGGTCAACCCAATGCAAGTGAATGGGGCCTTGCAGCCACCAGGTCAACCCCAATGCAAGCGAATGGGGCCTTGCAGCCACCAGGTCAACCCCAGGCAAGTGAATGGGGCCTTGCACCCACCAGGTCAACCCAATGCAAGTCCGGATGGTGGGGCCTTGAAGTCCACCAGGTCAACCCCTGGCAAGGAATGGGGCCTTGCAGCCACCGGTGGTCAAACCCCTGCAAGCAGCAATGGGGCCCTGAAGCCACCAGGTCAACCCCAGGCATGCCTAAGGGGGAATTTTCAGAGCCCAGGTCAACCCCAGGGAAGCGAATGGGGCCTTGCAGGTCCACCAAGGAAAGTGAGGTGCAGCCACCCAGGTAATGCGAATGGGGCCTTGCAGCCACCAGGTCAACACCAGGTAAGCGAATGGGGCCTTGCAGCCACCAGGTCAACCCCCTCCAAGGGAATGGGGCCTTGCAGCCACCCCAGGTAAGTGAATGGGGCCTTGCAGCCACCAGGTTAGGTTAAGCGAATGCGGCCTTTGCAGCCACCAGGTCAACCCCACGTAAGCGAATGGGGCCTTGGAGATACCAGGTCAACCCGCTGCAAGCGAATGGGGCTTTGGAGCCACCAAGTAAACCCCTGCAAGCCTATAGGGCCCTGCAGCCACCATGTGGACCCCAGGTAATTGAATGTGGCCTTGCAGCCACCTGGTCAACCCCAGGCAAGTGAATGTGGCCTTGCAGCCACCAGGTCAACCCCCTTCAAGCGAATGGGGCCTTGCAGGCAACAGGTGTAACTCAGGCAAGCCTACGGGGCCTTCCAGACACCACGTAAACCGAAAGTAAGTGAATGGGGCCTTGCAGCCACCAGGTCAACCCCAGGTAAGCGAATGGGGCTTTGCAGCCACCAGGTCAACCCCCTGCAAGCCTATGGGGCCTTGCAGCCACCAGGTCAACCCCAGGTAAAGCTTATGGGGCCTTGCAGCCACCAGGTCAACCCATGCAAGGCGAATGGGGCCTTGCAGCCACCAGGTCAACCCCATGTAAGCGAATGGGGCCTTGCAGCCACCAGGTCAACCCCTTGCAAGCGAATGGGGCCCTGCAGCCACCAGGTCAAACCCCACAAGCCTATGGGGCCTTGAAGCCACCAGGTCAACCCAAGGCAAGCGAATGGGGACCTTGCAGCCCAGGTCAACCCCTAGGCAAGTGAATGGGGCCTTGCAGCCACCAGGTGAAACCAGGCAAGCCTGAAGGGCCTTGCAGACACCAGGTCAAACCATATCCAAGCGAATGGGGCCTTGCAGCCACCAGGTTAACCCAAGGTAAGCGAATGGGGCCTTGCAGACACCAGGTCAAACCAATGCAAGCGAATGGGGCCTTGCAGCCACCAGGTCAACCCCAGGTAAGCGAATGGGGCCTTGCAGACACCAGGTGAACCCAGTGCAAGTGAATGGGGCCTTGCAGCCACCAGGTGAACCCCAGGTAAGCGAATGGGGCCCTGCAGCCACCAGGTCAACCCCAGGTAATTGAATGGGGCTTTGCAGCCAACAGGTGAACCCCAGGGAAGCGAATGTGGCTTTGCAGCCACCAGGTCAACCCCAGGTAAGCTAGTGGGCCTTGCAGCCACCAGGTCAACCCCAGGTAAGCGAATGGGGCCTTGCAGCCACCAGGTCAACCCCAGGTAAGCGAATGGGGCATTGCAGGCACCAGCTCAACCCCCTGCAAGCCTATGGGGCCCTGCAGCCACCACGTGAACACTGGGTAACTGAAAGGGGCCTTGGAGCCACCAGGTTAACCCCAGGTAAGCGAATGGGGCCTTGCATACACCAGGTCTACCCCCAAGCGAATGGGGCCTTGCAGACACCACGTCAACCCAATGCAAGTGAAAGGGGTCTTCCAGCCACCAGGTCAACCCAAAGCAAGTGAGCGGGGCCTTGCAACAACCAGGTCCACCGCAGGTAAGCGAATGGGGCCTTGCAGACAGCAGGTCAACTCCAGGCAAGCGAATGGGGCCTTGCAGACTCCAGGTCAACCCAATGCAAGAGAATGCGGCCTTGAAACCACCCAGTCACCCCCAGGGCAAGCGAATGTGGAATTGTAGCCACGAGGTCAAACCCCTGCAAGCCTGTGGGGCCCTGAAGCCACCAGGTCAACCCCAGGCATGGCTAGGGGGACTTCTGGAGCCCACCTCAACCCCAGGCAAGCAGATGGGGCCTTGCAGTGCCCAGGTCCACCCCAGGCAAGTGAATGGTGCCTTGCAGACATCAGGTAAAACTCAGGCAAGCCTACAGGGCCTTGCAGACACCAGGTCAACCCAATCCAAGCGAATGGCGCCTTGCAGCCACCAGGCCAACCACAGGGAAGCGAATGGGGACTTGCAGCCACCAGGTCAACCCCAAGTAAGAGAATGGGGCCTGGCTGCCACCAGGTAAACCCCGGGCAAGTGAATGGGGACTTGGAGCCACCAGGTCAACCCCCTGCAAGCCTATGGGGCCCTGCAGCCACCTGGTCAACCCCAGGTAGAGAGAATGGCGCCTAGCAGCCACCAGGTCAACCCCATTTAAGCGAATGGTGCCTTGAAGCATGCAGGTCAACCCCAAGTAATCGAATGGGGCCTTGCAGACACCAGGTCAACCCCAGGCTTGCCTAAGAAGACTTCTGGACCCCACGTCAACCCCAGGCAAGCGAATGGGGCGTAGCAGTGACCAGGTCAACCCCAGGAAAGAGAATGGGGCCTTGCAGCCACCAGGTCAATCCCCTGCAAGAGAATTGGGCCTTGCAGCCACCAGGTCAACCCCCTGCAAGCGAATGGGTCCTTGCAGGCACCAGGTCAACCCCTGGCAAGCAAATGGGGCCTTGGAGCCACCAGGTCAGCCCACTGGAAGCCTATGGAGCCCTGCAGCCACGGTGGCAACCCCAGGTAAGTGAATGGGGCCATGCAGCCAACAGGTCAACCGCAGGTTAGTGAATGGGGCCTTGCAGACACCAGCTCAACCCAATGCAAGTGAAAGGAAACTTGCAGCCACAAGGTCAAACCCAGGTTAGCGAATGGGGCCTGGCAGCCACCAGGTCAAACCCAGGCTAGCGAATGGGGCCTGGCAGCCACCAGGTCAACCCCAGGCAAGCGAATTTGGCACTGCAGCCACCAGGTCAAACCCCGGCAAGCCTATGGGGCCCTGCAGCCACCAGGTCAACCCCAGGGAATTGAATGGGGCCTTGCAGCCACGAGGTCAACCCCAGGCAAATGAATTGGGCTATCCCCAGGTCGAGGGGGGCACTCCTTGGAGGCTTAAGCCCAGGTGGGGGGTGCAATTGATGGAGGCTTAAACCCCTGGTGGTTGTCCGGGTCCTGCGTCCTCACTCCCGCTGCTTGTTAGGCAGTGAAGCCCCGGACGGCAGCAAGTCTGGGCACCAGGTCAACCCCAGGCATGCCTACGGGGACTTTTGGAGCCCAGGTCAAGCTTAGGCAGACAATGTGGCGTTGCAGCCACCAGGTCAACCCCAGGCAAGTGAATGGGGCCTTGCAGCCAGCAAGTGAATCCCAGGCAAGCGAACGGGGCCTTGCAGCCACCATGTCAACCCAATACAAGCGAACGGGCCTGCAGAAACCAGCTCAAACCGCTGCAAGAGAATGCGGCCTTGCAGCCACCAGGTAAAACCAATCCAAGCGAATGGGGCATTGCAGCCACCAGGTCAACCCCCTGCAAGCCTATGGGGCCCTGCAACCACCAGGTTAACTCCAGGTAAGTGAATGGGGCCTTGCAGCCACCATGTTAACCCCAGGCAAATGAATTGGTCCTAGCAGACACCAGGTCAACCCCGGGCAAGCAAATGGGGCCTTGGAGCCACCAGGTCAACCCCAGGTAAGCGAATGGGGCCTTGCAGCCACCAGGTCAACCCAGTGCAAGCCTATGGGGCCCTGCAGCCACCAGGTGAACCCCAGGTAAGCGAATGGGGCCTTGCAGCCACCAGGTCAACCCAGTGCAAGTGAAAGGGAACTTGCAGCCACCAGGTAAACCCAATGCAAGCGAATGGGGCCTTGCAACCACCAGGTCCACCCCAGGTAAGTGAATGGGGGCTTGCAGACACCAGGTCTACCCAATGCAAGAGAGTGCGGCCTGGAAGTCCACCAGGTCAACCCCAAGCAAGCCAGTATGGCTTTGCAGCCACCAGGTCAAACCCCTGCAAGCCTATGGGGCCCTGAAGCCACCAGGTCAACCCCGGGCATCCCTAAGGGGAGTTTCAGAGCCCACGTCAACCCCAGGCAAGCGAATGGGGCCTTGCAGTGTCCAGGTCCACCCAAGGAAAGTGATTGGGGACTTGCAGCCACCAGGTGTAACACAGGCAAGCCTACAGGGCCTTGCAGCCACCAGGTTCACCCCAGGTTAAGCGAATGGGGCCTTGCAAACATCAGGTCAACCCCCTCCAAGCCTATGGCGCCTTGCAGCCACCAGGTGAAGCCCAGATAAGTGAATGTGGTCTTGCAGTCACCAGGTTAGCCCCAGTTAAGCGAATGGGCCTTTCAGACACCAGGTCAACCCCAGCTAAAGCGAATGGGGCCTTGCAGCCACCAGGTGAACCCAATGCAAGCGAATGGGGCCTTGCAGCAACCACGTCAACCCCCTGCGAGCCTATGGGGTTCTGCAGCAACCAGGTGAACCCCAGGCAAGCGAATAGGGGCTTGCAGCCCCCAGGTCAACCCCAGGCAACTGAATGTGGCCTTGCATCCACCAGGTCAACCCCAGGCAACTGAATGGGGCCTTCCAGCCACCAGGTCAAACCAAGGTAAGTGAATGGGGCCTTGGAGACACCAGGTCAACCCAATGCCAGCTAATGGGGCCTTTCAGCCACCAGGTCAAACCCAGGTAAGCGAATGGGGCCTTGCAGCCGCCAGGTCAACCCCGTGCAAGCCTATGGGGCCTTGCAGCCACCAGGTCAACCCCGGGCAAGTGAATGGGGCCTTGCAGACACCAGGTCAACCCGGTGCAATTGGATGGGGCCTTGCAGCCACCAGGTCAACCCCATGTAAACGAATGGGGCCTTGCAGAAACCAGTTCAGCGCAATACAAGTCAATGGGGCTTTGCATACACCAGGTCAAGCCCAGGCAAGCCTATGGGGCCTTGCAGGCACCAGGTCAACCCAATTCAAGTGAATGGGGTCTTGCAGCCATCATGTCAAGACGGCCAAGTGAATGGGGCCTTGAAGCCACCAGGTGAAACCCAGGTAAGTGAATGGGGCCTTGCAGCCACCAGGTCAACCCCAGGAAAGCGAATGGGGCCTTGCAGCCACAAAGTGAAACCAAGGATGTGAATGGGGCCTTGCAAACATCAGGTCAACCCCCTCCAAGCCTATGGCGCCTTGCAGCCACCAGGTGAACCCCAGGTAAGTGAATGGGGTGTTGCAGCCACCAGGTCAACCCCAGGAAAGCGAATGGGGCCTTGCAGCCACCAGGTGAAACCAAGGAAGTGAATGGGGCCTTGCAGACACCAGGTTAATCGCAGGCAAGCGAATAGGGCCTTGCAGCCACCAGGTCAACCCCAGGTAAGCGAATGGGGCCGTGCAGACAACAGGTCAACCCGTGCCAAGCAAATGGGGCCTTGCAGCCACCAGTAAACAAAATCGAAGCCATGGGGTCCAGATAGCAGGTTATCCCCAGGTAAGCGAATGGGGCCTGGGAGCCACCACGTCAAACCCAGGTAAGTGAATGGGGCCTTGCAGCCACCAGATCAACCCCAGGCAAGTGCATGAGGCCTTGCAGACAACAGGTCAACCCCAGCGAAGCGAATGTGGCCTTGCAGCCACCAGGTCAACCCCCTGCAAGCATATGGGGCTGTGCAGCCACCAGGTGAACCCCAGGTAAGTGAATGCAGCCTTGCAGCCACCAGGTCAACCCCCTGAAAGGGAATGGGGCCTTACAGCCACCAGGTGTAACTCAGGTAAGCCTACTGGGCCTTGCAGCCAGCAGGTAAACGCAATGCAAGCGAACGGGGCCTTGCAGGCAACACGTTAACCCCAGGCAACTGAATGGGGCCTGGCAGCCACCAGGTTAACCCCAGGCAAGCGAACGGGGCCTAACAGCCACCAGCTTAACCTCAGGTAAGCGAATGGGGCCTTGCATTGACCAGGTCAACCCCTTGCAAGCCTATGGGGCCCTGCAGCCACCACTTAAACCCCAGATAAGTGAATGGGGCCTTGGAGTCACCAGGTTAACCCCAGGAAAGAGCACGGGGCCTTGATGACACCAGGTCAACCCTAGGTAAAGCGAATGGGGCCTTGAAGACACCAGGTGAACCCAAGGTAAGCGAATGGGGCCTTGCAGACACCAGGTCACCCCAATGCAAGTCCACCCCGTGAATGGGGCCTTGCAGCCACCAGGTCAACCCCATGCAAGGGAATGGGGCCTTGCAGCCACCAGGTCAACCCCAGGCAAGCCACTGGGGCCTTGCAGACACCAGGTCAAACCAATGCAAGCGAATGGGGCCTTGCAGCCACCAGGTCAACCCCAGGCAAGCGAATGGGGCCTTGCAGCCAACCCCAGCGAATTGCAGCCCCAGGAAAGTAAAATGGGGCCTTGCAGCCACCAGGTCAACCCCAGGTAAGCGAATGGGCCTTGCAGCCACCAGGTGAACCCCAGGTAAGCGAATGGGGCCTTGCAGCCTCCAGGTCAACGCCCTGCAAGCCTATGGGGCACTGCAACCACCATGTGAACCCCAGGTAAGTGAATGGAGCCATGCAGCCACCAGGTCAACCCCAGGTAAGTGAATGGGGCCTTGCAGACACCACGTCAACCCAATGGAAGTGAATGGGGTCTTGCAGCCACCAGCTCAACACAAAGCAAGCGAATGGCGCCTTGCAATCACCAGGATCACCCCAGGTAAGCGAATGGGGCCTTGCAGACACCAGGTCAACCCAATGCAAGGAATGCGGCCTTGAAGCCACCAGCTCACCCCCAGGCAAGCGAATGTTGCCTTGCAGCCACCATGTCAAACCCCTGCAAGCCTATGGGGCCCTTAAGCCACCAGGTCAACCCCAGGCATGCCAAAGCGGTCTTTTGGAGCCCATGTCAACCCCTGGCAAGCGAATGGGGCCTTGCAGCGACCAGGTCCACCCCAGGCAAGTGAATGGGGCCTTGCAGCCACCAGGTCAACCATATCCAAGCGAATGGGGCCTTGCAGCCCCCCGGTCCACCCCAGGTAAGCGAATGGGGCCTTGCAGACACCAGGTCAACCCAATGCAAGAGAATGCGGCTTTGCTGCCACCAGATCAAACCCACGTAAGCGAATGGGGCCTTTGAGATACCAGGTCAACCCAATGCAAGCGAATGGGGCCTTGAAGCCACCAGGTAAACCCTTTGCAAGCCTATAGGGCCCTGCAGCCACCATGTGGACCCCAGGTAATTGAATGTGGCCTTGCAGCCACCTGGTCAACCCCCTTCAAGCGAATGGGGCCTTGCAGCCAACAGGTGTAACTCAGGCAAGACTACAGGGCCTTCCAGACACCACGTAAACCAAATGCAAGCGAATGGCGTCTTGCAGCCACCAGGTAAACGCCAGGTAAGCGAATGGGGCCTTGCAGACACCAGGTAAACCCAATACAAGTGAATAGGGCCTTGCAGCCACCAGGTGAACCCCAGGTAAGCGAATGGGGCCCTGCAGCCACCTGGTCAACCCCAGGTAACCAAATGGGGCTTTGCAGCCAACAGGTGAACCCCAGGGAAGCAAATGTGGCTTTGCAGCCACCAGGTCAACCCCAGGTAAGCTAGTGGGCCTTGCAGCCACCAGGTCAACCCCCTCAAGCGAATGGGGCCTTGCAGCCACCAATTCAACCCCAGGTAAGCGAATGGGGCATTGCAGGCACCAGCTCAACCCCCTGCAAGCCTATGGGGCCCTGCAGCCACCACGTGAACACTGGGTAACTGAAAGGGGCCTTGGAGCCACCAGGTTTACCGCAGGTAAGCGAATGGGGCCTTGCATACACCATGTCTACCCCAGGTAAGCGAATGGGGCCTTGCAGACACCACGTCAACCCAATGCAGGTGAAAGGGGTCTTCCAGCCACCAGGTCAACCCAAAGCAAGTGAGCGGGGCCTTGCAACAACCAGGTCCACCGCAGGTAAGCGAATGGGGCCTTGCAGACAGCAGGTCAACTCCAGGCAAGCGAATGGGGCCTTGCAGACTCCAGGTCAACCCAATGCAAGAGAATGCGGCCTTGAAACCACCCAGTCACCCCCAGGGAAGCGAATGTGGAATTGTAGCCACGAGGTCAAACCCCTGCAAGCCTGTGGGGCCCTGAAACCACCAGGTCAACCCCAGGCATGGCTAGGGGGACTTCTGGAGCCCACCTCAACCCCAGGCAAGCAGATGGGGCCTTGCAGTGCCCAGGTCCACCCCAGGCAAGTGAATGGTGCCTTGCAGACATCAGGTAAAACTCAGGCAAGCCTACAGGGCCTTGCAGACACCAGGTCAACCCAATCCAAGCGAATGGCGCCTTGCAGCCACCAGGCCAACCACAGGGAAGCGAATGGGGACTTGCAGCCACCAGGTCAACCCCAAGTAAGAGAATGGGGCCTGGCTGCCACCAGGTAAACCCCGGGCAAGTGAATGGGGACTTGGAGCCACCAGGTCAACCCCCTGCAAGCCTATGGGGCCCTGCAGCCACCTGGTCAACCCCAGGTAGAGAGAATGGCGCCTAGCAGCCACCAGGTCAACCCCATTTAAGCGAATGGTGCCTTGAAGCATGCAGGTCAACCCCAAGTAATCGAATGGGGCCTTGCAGACACCAGGTCAACCCCAGGCTTGCCTAAGAAGACTTCTGGACCCCACGTCAACCCCAGGCAAGCGAATGGGGCGTAGCAGTGACCAGGTCAACCCCAGGAAAGAGAATGGGGCCTTGCAGCCACCAGGTCAATCCCCTGCAAGAGAATTGGGCCTTGCAGCCACCAGGTCAACCCCCTGCAAGTGAATGGGTCCTTGCAGGCACCAGGTCAACCCCTGGCAAGCAAATGGGGTCTTGGAGCCACCAGGTCAGCCCACTGGAAGCCTATGGAGCCCTGCAGCCACGGTGGCAACCCCAGGTAAGTGAATGGGGCCATGCAGCCAACAGGTCAACCGCAGGTTAGTGAATGGGGCCTTGCAGACACCAGCTCAACCCAATGCAAGTGAAAGGAAACTTGCAGCCACAAGGTCAAACCCAGGTTAGCGAATGGGGCCTGGCAGCCACCAGGTCAAACCCAGGCTAGCGAATGGGGCCTGGCAGCCACCAGGTCAACCCCAGGCAAGCGAATTTGGCACTGCAGCCACCAGGTCAAACCCCGGCAAGCCTATGGGGCCCTGCAGCCACCAGGTCAACCCCAGGGAATTGAATGGGGCCTTGCAGCCACGAGGTCAACCCCAGGCAAATGAATTGGGCTATCCCCAGGTCGAGGGGGGCACTCCTTGGAGGCTTAAGCCCAGGTGGGGGGTGCAATTGATGGAGGCTTAAACCCCTGGTGGTTGTCCGGGTCCTGCGTCCTCACTCCCGCTGCTTGTTAGGCAGTGAAGCCCCGGACGGCAGCAAGTCTGGGCACCAGGTCAACCCCAGGCATGCCTACGGGGACTTTTGGAGCCCAGGTCAAGCTTAGGCAGACAATGTGGCGTTGCAGCCACCAGGTCAACCCCAGGCAAGTGAATGGGGCCTTGCAGCCAGCAAGTGAATCCCAGGCAAGCGAACGGGGCCTTGCAGCCACCATGTCAACCCAATACAAGCGAACGGGCCTGCAGAAACC
Source organism: Crocodylus siamensis (assembly GCF_052110815.1). Taxonomy (NCBI): domain Eukaryota; kingdom Metazoa; phylum Chordata; order Crocodylia; family Crocodylidae; genus Crocodylus; species Crocodylus siamensis. The sequence goes on from NW_028324648.1 coordinate 37,235, forward strand.
AGCTCAAACCGCTGCAAGAGAATGCGGCCTTGCAGCCACCAGGTAAAACCAATCCAAGCGAATGGGGCATTGCAGCCACCAGGTCAACCCCCTGCAAGCCTATGGGGCCCTGCAACCACCAGGTTAACTCCAGGTAAGTGAATGGGGCCTTGCAGCCACCATGTTAACCCCAGGCAAATGAATTGGTCCTAGCAGACACCAGGTCAACCCCGGGCAAGCAAATGGGGCCTTGGAGCCACCAGGTCAACCCCAGGTAAGCGAATGGGGCCTTGCAGCCACCAGGTCAACCCAGTGCAAGTGAAAGGGAACTTGCAGCCACCAGGTAAACCCAATGCAAGCGAATGGGGCCTTGCAACCACCAGGTCCACCCCAGGTAAGTGAATGGGGGCTTGCAGACACCAGGTCTACCCAATGCAAGAGAGTGCGGCCTGGAAGTCCACCAGGTCAACCCCAAGCAAGCCAGTATGGCTTTGCAGCCACCAGGTCAAACCCCTGCAAGCCTGTGGGGCCCTGAAGCCAACAGGTCAACCCCGGGCATCCCTAAGGGGAGTTTCAGAGCCCACGTCAACCCCAGGCAAGCGAATGGGGCCTTGCAGTGTCCAGGTCCACCCAAGGAAAGTGATTGGGGACTTGCAGCCACCAGGTGTAACACAGGCAAGCCTACAGGGCCTTGCAGCCACCAGGTTCACCCCAGGTTAAGCGAATGGGGCCTTGCAAACATCAGGTCAACCCCCTCCAAGCCTATGGCGCCTTGCAGCCACCAGGTGAAGCCCAGATAAGTGAATGTGGTCTTGCAGTCACCAGGTTAGCCCCAGTTAAGCGAATGGGCCTTTCAGACACCAGGTCAACCCCAGCTAAAGCGAATGGGGCCTTGCAGCCACCAGGTGAACCCAATGCAAGCGAATGGGGCCTTGCAGCAACCACGTCAACCCCCTGCGAGCCTATGGGGTTCTGCAGCAACCAGGTGAACCCCAGGCAAGCGAATAGGGGCTTGCAGCCCCCAGGTCAACCCCAGGCAACTGAATGTGGCCTTGCATCCACCAGGTCAACCCCAGGCAACTGAATGGGGCCTTCCAGCCACCAGGTCAAACCAAGGTAAGTGAATGGGGCCTTGGAGACACCAGGTCAACCCAATGCCAGCTAATGGGGCCTTTCAGCCACCAGGTCAAACCCAGGTAAGCGAATGGGGCCTTGCAGCCGCCAGGTCAACCCCGTGCAAGCCTATGGGGCCTTGCAGCCACCAGGTCAACCCCGGGCAAGTGAATGGGGCCTTGCAGACACCAGGTCAACCCGGTGCAATTGGATGGGGCCTTGCAGCCACCAGGTCAACCCCATGTAAACGAATGGGGCCTTGCAGAAACCAGTTCAGCGCAATACAAGTCAATGGGGCTTTGCATACACCAGGTCAAGCCCAGGCAAGCCTATGGGGCCTTGCAGGCACCAGGTCAACCCAATTCAAGTGAATGGGGTCTTGCAGCCATCATGTCAAGACGGCCAAGTGAATGGGGCCTTGAAGCCACCAGGTGAAACCCAGGTAAGTGAATGGGGCCTTGCAGCCACCAGGTCAACCCCAGGAAAGCGAATGGGGCCTTGCAGCCACAAAGTGAAACCAAGGATGTGAATGGGGCCTTGCAAACATCAGGTCAACCCCCTCCAAGCCTATGGCGCCTTGCAGCCACCAGGTGAACCCCAGGTAAGTGAATGGGGTGTTGCAGCCACCAGGTCAACCCCAGGAAAGCGAATGGGGCCTTGCAGCCACCAGGTGAAACCAAGGAAGTGAATGGGGCCTTGCAGACACCAGGTTAATCGCAGGCAAGCGAATAGGGCCTTGCAGCCACCAGGTCAACCCCAGGTAAGCGAATGGGGCCGTGCAGACAACAGGTCAACCCGTGCCAAGCAAATGGGGCTTTGCAGCCACCAGGTAAACAAAATCGAAGCCAATGGGGCCTTCCAGATAGCAGGTTATCCCCAGGTAAGCGAATGGGGCCTGGGAGCCACCACGTCAAACCCAGGTAAGTGAATGGGGCCTTGCAGCCACCAGATCAACCCCAGGCAAGTGCATGAGGCCTTGCAGACAACAGGTCAACCCCAGCGAAGCGAATGTGGCCTTGCAGCCACCAGGTCAACCCCCTGCAAGCATATGGGGCTGTGCAGCCACCAGGTGAACCCCAGGTAAGTGAATGCAGCCTTGCAGCCACCAGGTCAACCCCCTGAAAGGGAATGGGGCCTTACAGCCACCAGGTGTAACTCAGGTAAGCCTACTGGGCCTTGCAGCCAGCAGGTAAACGCAATGCAAGCGAACGGGGCCTTGCAGGCAACACGTTAACCCCAGGCAACTGAATGGGGCCTGGCAGCCACCAGGTTAACCCCAGGCAAGCGAACGGGGCCTAACAGCCACCAGCTTAACCTCAGGTAAGCGAATGGGGCCTTGCATTGACCAGGTCAACCCCTTGCAAGCCTATGGGGCCCTGAAGCCACCACTTAAACCCCAGATAAGTGAATGGGGCCTTGGAGTCACCAGGTTAACCCCAGGAAAGAGCACGGGGCCTTGATGACACCAGGTCAACCCTAGGTAAAGCGAATGGGGCCTTGAAGACACCAGGTGAACCCAAGGTAAGCGAATGGGGCCTTGCAGACACCAGGTCACCCCAATGCAAGCGTATGGGGCCTTGCAGCCACCAAGTCAACCCCATGCAAGGGAATGGGGCCTTTCTAGCCACCAAGTCAACCCCAAACAAGCCACTGGGGCCTTGCAGACACCAGGTCAAACCAATTCAAGCGAATGGGGCCTTGCAGCCAGCAGGTCAACCCCAGGCAAGCGAATGGGGCCTTGCAGCCACCAGATTAACCCCAGGAAAGCAAATGGGGCCTTGCAGCCACCAGGTCAACCCCAGGTAAGCGAATGGAGCCTTGCAGCCACCAGGTGAACCCCAGGTAAGCGAATGGGGCCTTGCAGCCTCCAGGTCAACGCCCTGCAAGCCTATGGGGCACTGCAACCACCATGTGAACCCCAGGTAAGTGAATGGAGCCATGCAGCCATCAGGTCAACCCCAGGTAAGTGAATGGGGCCTTGCAGACACCACGTCAACCCAATGGAAGTGAATGGGGTCTTGCAGCCACCAGCTCAACACAAAGCAAGCGAATGGCGCCTTGCAATCACCAGGATCACCCCAGGTAAGCGAATGGGGCCTTGCAGACACCAGGTCAACCCAATGCAAAGGAATGCGGCCTTGAAGCCACCAGCTCACCCCCAGGCAAGCGAATGTTGCCTTGCAGCCACCATGTCAAACCCCTGCAAGCCTATGGGGCCCTTAAGCCACCAGGTCAACCCCAGGCATGCCAAAGCGGTCTTTTGGAGCCCATGTCAACCCCTGGCAAGCGAATGGGGCCTTGCAGCGACCAGGTCCACCCCAGGCAAGTGAATGGGGCCTTGCAGCCACCAGGTCAACCATATCCAAGCGAATGGGGCCTTGCAGCCCCCCGGTCCACCCCAGGTAAGCGAATGGGGCCTTGCAGACACCAGGTCAACCCAATGCAAGAGAATGCGGCTTTGCTGCCACCAGATCAAACCCACGTAAGCGAATGGGGCCTTTGAGATACCAGGTCAACCCAATGCAAGCGAATGGGGCCTTGAAGCCACCAGGTAAACCCCAGGCAAGCCTATGGGGCCTTTTGGAGCCCCACGTCAACCCCAGCGAAGCGAATGGGGCCTTGCAGTGACCAGGTCCACCCCAGGTAAGTGAATGGGGCCTTGCAGGCACCAGGTGATGCAAGCCTATAGGGCCCTGCAGCCACCATGTGGACCCCAGGTAATTGAATGTGGCCTTGCAGCCACCTGGTCAACCCCCTTCAAGCGAATGGGGCCTTGCAGCCAACAGGTGTAACTCAGGCAAGACTACAGGGCCTTCCAGACACCACGTAAACCAAATGCAAGCGAATGGCGTCTTGCAGCCACCAGGTAAACGCCAGGTAAGCGAATGGGGCCTTGCAGACACCAGGTAAACCCAATACAAGTGAATAGGGCCTTGCAGCCACCAGGTGAACCCCAGGTAAGCGAATGGGGCCCTGCAGCCAACTGGTCTACCCCAGGTAACCAAATGGGGCTTTGCAGCCAACAGGTGAACCCCAGGGAAGCAAATGTGGCTTTGCAGCCACCAGGTCAACCCCAGGTAAGCTAGTGGGCCTTGCAGCCACCAGGTCAACCCCCTCAAGCGAATGGGGCCTTACAGCCACCAATTCAACCCCAGGTAAGCGAATGGAGCATTGCAGGCACCAGCTCAACCCCCTGCAAGCCTATGGGGCCCTGCAGCCACCACGTGAACACTGGGTAACTGAAAGGGGCCTTGGAGCCACCAGGTTTACCGCAGGTAAGCGAATGGGGCCTTGCATACACCATGTCTACCCCAGGTAAGCGAATGGGGCCTTGCAGACACCACGTCAACCCAATGCAGGTGAAAGGGGTCTTCCAGCCACCAGGTCAACCCAAAGCAAGTGAGCGGGGCCTTGCAACAACCAGGTCCACCGCAGGTAAGCGAATGGGGCCTTGCAGACAGCAGGTCAACTCCAGGCAAGCGAATGGGGCCTTGCAGACTCCAGGTCAACCCAATGCAAGAGAATGCGGCCTTGAAACCACCCAGTCACCCCCAGGGAAGCGAATGTGGAATTGTAGCCACGAGGTCAAACCCCTGCAAGCCTGTGGGGCCCTGAAACCACCAGGTCAACCCCAGGCATGGCTAGGGGGACTTCTGGAGCCCACCTCAACCCCAGGCAAGCAGATGGGGCCTTGCAGTGCCCAGGTCCACCCCAGGCAAGTGAATGGTGCCTTGCAGACATCAGGTAAAACTCAGGCAAGCCTACAGGGCCTTGCAGACACCAGGTCAACCCAATCCAAGCGAATGGCGCCTTGCAGCCACCAGGCCAACCACAGGGAAGCGAATGGGGACTTGCAGCCACCAGGTCAACCCCAAGTAAGAGAATGGGGCCTGGCTGCCACCAGGTAAACCCCGGGCAAGTGAATGGGGACTTGGAGCCACCAGGTCAACCCCCTGCAAGCCTATGGGGCCCTGCAGCCACCTGGTCAACCCCAGGTAGAGAGAATGGCGCCTAGCAGCCACCAGGTCAACCCCATTTAAGCGAATGGTGCCTTGAAGCATGCAGGTCAACCCCAAGTAATCGAATGGGGCCTTGCAGACACCAGGTCAACCCCAGGCTTGCCTAAGAAGACTTCTGGACCCCACGTCAACCCCAGGCAAGCGAATGGGGCGTAGCAGTGACCAGGTCAACCCCAGGAAAGAGAATGGGGCCTTGCAGCCACCAGGTCAATCCCCTGCAAGAGAATTGGGCCTTGCAGCCACCAGGTCAACCCCCTGCAAGCGAATGGGTCCTTGCAGGCACCAGGTCAACCCCTGGCAAGCAAATGGGGTCTTGGAGCCACCAGGTCAGCCCACTGGAAGCCTATGGAGCCCTGCAGCCACGGTGGCAACCCCAGGTAAGTGAATGGGGCCATGCAGCCAACAGGTCAACCGCAGGTTAGTGAATGGGGCCTTGCAGACACCAGCTCAACCCAATGCAAGTGAAAGGAAACTTGCAGCCACAAGGTCAAACCCAGGTTAGCGAATGGGGCCTGGCAGCCACCAGGTCAAACCCAGGCTAGCGAATGGGGCCTGGCAGCCACCAGGTCAACCCCAGGCAAGCGAATTTGGCACTGCAGCCACCAGGTCAAACCCCGGCAAGCCTATGGGGCCCTGCAGCCACCAGGTCAACCCCAGGGAATTGAATGGGGCCTTGCAGCCACGAGGTCAACCCCAGGCAAATGAATTGGGCTATCCCCAGGTCGAGGGGGGCACTCCTTGGAGGCTTAAGCCCAGGTGGGGGGTGCAATTGATGGAGGCTTAAACCCCTGGTGGTTGTGCGGGTCCTGCGTCCTCACTCCCGCTGCTTGTTAGGCAGTGAAGCCCCGGACGGCAGCAAGTCTGGGCACCAGGTCAACCCCAGGCATGCCTACGGGGACTTTTGGAGCCCAGGTCAAGCTTAGGCAGACAATGTGGCGTTGCAGCCACCAGGTCAACCCCAGGCAAGTGAATGGGGCCTTGCAGCCAGCAAGTGAATCCCAGGCAAGCGAACGGGGCCTTGCAGCCACCATGTCAACCCAATACAAGCGAACGGGCCTGCAGAAACCAGCTCAAACCGCTGCAAGAGAATGCGGCCTTGCAGCCACCAGGTAAAACCAATCCAAGCGAATGGGGCATTGCAGCCACCAGGTCAACCCCCTGCAAGCCTATGGGGCCCTGCAACCACCAGGTTAACTCCAGGTAAGTGAATGGGGCCTTGCAGCCACCATGTTAACCCCAGGTAAATGAATTGGTCCTAGCAGACACCAGGTCAACCCCGGGCAAGCAAATGGGGCCTTGGAGCCACCAGGTCAACCCCAGGTAAGCGAATGGGGCCTTGCAGCCACCAGGTCAACCCAGTGCAAGTGAAAGGGAACTTGCAGCCACCAGGTAAACCCAATGCAAGCGAATGGGGCCTTGCAACCACCAGGTCCACCCCAGGTAAGTGAATGGGGGCTTGCAGACACCAGGTCTACCCAATGCAAGAGAGTGCGGCCTGGAAGTCCACCAGGTCAACCCCAAGCAAGCCAGTATGGCTTTGCAGCCACCAGGTCAAACCCCTGCAAGCCTGTGGGGCCCTGAAGCCAACAGGTCAACCCCGGGCATCCCTAAGGGGAGTTTCAGAGCCCACGTCAACCCCAGGCAAGCGAATGGGGCCTTGCAGTGTCCAGGTCCACCCAAGGAAAGTGATTGGGGACTTGCAGCCACCAGGTGTAACACAGGCAAGCCTACAGGGCCTTGCAGCCACCAGGTTCACCCCAGGTTAAGCGAATGGGGCCTTGCAAACATCAGGTCAACCCCCTCCAAGCCTATGGCGCCTTGCAGCCACCAGGTGAAGCCCAGATAAGTGAATGTGGTCTTGCAGTCACCAGGTTAGCCCCAGTTAAGCGAATGGGCCTTTCAGACACCAGGTCAACCCCAGCTAAAGCGAATGGGGCCTTGCAGCCACCAGGTGAACCCAATGCAAGCGAATGGGGCCTTGCAGCAACCACGTCAACCCCCTGCGAGCCTATGGGGTTCTGCAGCAACCAGGTGAACCCCAGGCAAGCGAATAGGGGCTTGCAGCCCCCAGGTCAACCCCAGGCAACTGAATGTGGCCTTGCATCCACCAGGTCAACCCCAGGCAACTGAATGGGGCCTTCCAGCCACCAGGTCAAACCAAGGTAAGTGAATGGGGCCTTGGAGACACCAGGTCAACCCAATGCCAGCTAATGGGGCCTTTCAGCCACCAGGTCAAACCCAGGTAAGCGAATGGGGCCTTGCAGCCGCCAGGTCAACCCCGTGCAAGCCTATGGGGCCTTGCAGCCACCAGGTCAACCCCGGGCAAGTGAATGGGGCCTTGCAGACACCAGGTCAACCCGGTGCAATTGGATGGGGCCTTGCAGCCACCAGGTCAACCCCATGTAAACGAATGGGGCCTTGCAGAAACCAGTTCAGCGCAATACAAGTCAATGGGGCTTTGCATACACCAGGTCAAGCCCAGGCAAGCCTATGGGGCCTTGCAGGCACCAGGTCAACCCAATTCAAGTGAATGGGGTCTTGCAGCCATCATGTCAAGACGGCCAAGTGAATGGGGCCTTGAAGCCACCAGGTGAAACCCAGGTAAGTGAATGGGGCCTTGCAGCCACCAGGTCAACCCCAGGAAAGCGAATGGGGCCTTGCAGACACCCACCCCAATGCAAGAATGGGGCCTTGCAGCCACAACCCCAGGTAAGCGAATGGGGCCTTGCAGCCACCAGGTCAACTGCAAATGGGGCCTTGCAGCCACCAGGTCAACCCCGGGCAAGTGAATGGGGCCTTGCAGACACCAGGTCAAGGTGCAATGGGGCCTTGCAGCCACCAGGTCCGAATGGGGCCTTGCAGACACCATGCAATACAAGCAATGGGGCTTTGCTACACCAGGTCAAGCCCAGGCAAGCATGGGGCCTTGCAGGCACCAGGTCAAGCGAATGGGGTCTTGCAGCCCATGTCAAGCCAAGTAATGGGGCCTTGAAGCCACCAGGTGAACCCCAGGTAAGTGAATGGGGCCTTGCAGCCACCAGGTCAACCCCAGGAAAGCGAATGGGGCCTTGCAGCCACCAGGTGAAACCAAGGAAGTGAATGGGGCCTTGCAGACACCAGGTTAATCGCAGGCAAGCGAATAGGGCCTTGCAGCCACCAGGTCAACCCCAGGTAAGCGAATGGGGCCGTGCAGACAACAGGTCAACCCGGCAAGCAAATGGGGCTTTGCAGCCACCAGGTAAACAAAATCGAAGCCAATGGGGCCTTCCAGATAGCAGGTTATCCCCAGGTAAGCGAATGGGGCCTGGGAGCCACCACGTCAAACCCAGGTAAGTGAATGGGGCCTTGCAGCCACCAGATCAACCCCAGGCAAGTGCATGAGGCCTTGCAGACAACAGGTCAACCCCAGCGAAGCGAATGTGGCCTTGCAGCCACCAGGTCAACCCCCTGCAAGCATATGGGGCTGTGCAGCCACCAGGTGAACCCCAGGTAAGTGAATGCAGCCTTGCAGCCACCAGGTCAACCCCCTGAAAGGGAATGGGGCCTTACAGCCACCAGGTGTAACTCAGGTAAGCCTACTGGGCCTTGCAGCCAGCAGGTAAACGCAATGCAAGCGAACGGGGCCTTGCAGGCAACACGTTAACCCCAGGCAACTGAATGGGGCCTGGCAGCCACCAGGTTAACCCCAGGCAAGCGAACGGGGCCTAACAGCCACCAGCTTAACCTCAGGTAAGCGAATGGGGCCTTGCATTGACCAGGTCAACCCCTTGCAAGCCTATGGGGCCCTGAAGCCACCACTTAAACCCCAGATAAGTGAATGGGGCCTTGGAGTCACCAGGTTAACCCCAGGTAAGCGCACGGGGCCTTCCTGACACCAGGTCAACCCTAGGTAAAGCGAATGGGGCCTTGAAGACACCAGGTGAACCCAAGGTAAGCGAATGGGGCCTTGCAGACACCAGGTCACCCCAATGCAAGCGTATGGGGCCTTGCAGCCACCAAGTCAACCCCATGCAAGCGAATGGGGCCTTTCTAGCCACCAAGTCAACCCCAAACAAGCCAATGGGGCCTTGCAGACACCAGGTCAAACCAATTCAAGCGAATGGGGCCTTGCAGCCAGCAGGTCAACCCCAGGCAAGCGAATGGGCCTTGCAGCCACCAGGTCAAACCCCTGAAAGCCTGAATGGGGCCTTGCAGCCACCATGTCAACCCCAGGCAAGCGAAGGGGACCTTGCAGCCACCAGGTCAACCCAGGAAAGCGAATGGGGCCTTGCAGCCACCAGGTCAACCCCTGGAAAGAGAAAGGGCCTTGCAGCCACCAGGTCAACCCTAGCAAGTGAATGGGGCCTGCAGCCACCAGGTCAACCCCAGGTAAGTGAATGGGCCTTGCAGCCACCAGGTCAACCCCTGCAAGTGAATGGGGCCTTGCAGCCACCAGGTCAACCCCAGGCAAGCCGAAGGGGACCTTGCAGCACCAGGTCAACCCCCGGAAAGCGAATGGGGCCTTGCATCCACCAGGTCAACCCCAGGCAAGTGAATGGGGCCTTGCAGCCACCAGGTCAACCCCAGGAAAGCGAATGGGGCCTTGCAGCCACCAGGTCAACCCCAGGCAAGCGAATGGGGCCTTGCAGCCACCAGGTCAACCCCAGGCAAGCAAATGGGGCCTTGCAGCCACCAGGTCAACCCCAGGCAAGCGAATGGGGCCTTGCAGCCACCAGGTCAACCCCAGGTAAGTGAATGGGGCCTTGCAGCCACCAGGTCAACCCCAGGTGCAAGCGAATGGGGCCTTGCAGCCACCAGGTCAACCCCAAGGTAAGCGAATGGGGCCTTGCAGCCACCAGGTCAACCCAATGCAAGCGAATGGGGCCTTGCAGCCACCAGGTCAACCCCAGGTAAGCGAATGGGGCCTTGCAGCCACCAGGTCAACCCAATGCAAGCGAATGGGGCCTTGCAGCCACCAGGTCAACCCCAGGCAAGCGAATGGGGCCTTGCAGCCACCAGGTCAACCCCTGCAACCCCCTTCAAGGAATGGGGCCTTGCAGCCACCAGGTCAACCCCAGGCAAGTGAATGGGGCCTTGCAGCCACCAGGTCAACCCCAGGCAAGCGAATGGGGCCTTGCAGACACCAGGTCAACCCCAGGCAAGTGAATGGGGCCTTGCAGCCACCAGGTCAACCCAATGCAAGCGAATGGGGCCTTGCAGCCACCAGGTCAACCCCAGGCAAGCGAATGGGGCCTTGCAGACACCAGGTCAACCCCATGCAAGCGAATGGGGCCTTGCAGCCACCAGGTCAACCCCAGGCAAGCAGAATGGGGCCTTGCAGCCACCAGGTCAACCCCATGCAAGCGAATGGGGCCTTGCAGCCACCAGGTCAACCCCCTGCAAGCGAATGGGGCCTTGCAGCCACCAGGTCAACCCCAGGTAAGCGAATGGGGCCTTGCAGCCACCAGGTCAACCCCTGCAAGAGAATGGGGCCTTGCAGCCACCAGGTCAACCCCAGGTAAGCGAATGGGGCCTTGCAGCCACCAGGTCAACCCCAGGCAAGCGAATGGGGCCTTGCAGCCACCAGGTCAACCCCAGGCAAGCGAATGGGGCCTTGCAGCCACCAGGTCAACCCCAGGTAAGCGAATGGGGCCTTGCAGCCACCAGGTCAACCCAATGCAAGCGAATGGGGCCTTGCAGCCACCAGGTCAATCCCCAGGCAAAGCGAATGGGGCCTTGCAGCCACCAGGTCAACCCCAGGCAAGTGAATGGGGCCTTGCAG
>NW_028324649.1:0-17132 GCF_052110815.1 Crocodylus siamensis
GAGAATTGGCTGGAGGGTCGCACCCAGAGAGTTGTGGTGGTATTTAGGATGCTATTCAACAAAGATAAATGAAGGTACTCCACCTAGGACTCTTTCCTGGAGAAGGAATCCCCAGCTTACCTATAGGTTGGGGGATGAGCTCCTCAGCAGCTCAGCGGCTGAGAGGGATCTTGGAGTCATAATTGACTCCAAGATGAACATGAGCCGGCAGTGTAATGAGGCCATCAACAAGGCCAATCACACCTTGTTGTGCATTAGCAGATGCATGACCAACAGATCGAGGGAGGTGATGCTCCCCATCTATGTGGCATTGGTCAGGTTGCAATTGGAGTACTGTGTCCAGTTTTGGGCACCGCACTTTAACAGGGACATGGAGAATATGAAGAGGGTTCAGAGTTGGGCCACTCACATGATTAGGGCCTCTGTAAAAGACCCTCTGTGGGGAGGCTGAGAGATCTCGATCTCTTCAGCCTTCACAAGAGATGGCTGAGGGGAGACCTTGTAGCCACCTAAAGTTTATCAAGGGAGGACAACAGGGAATTGGTGATGTGCTATTTACCAGAGTGCCCCGAGGAGTAACTAGGAATAATGGGTGCAGACTAATGGAGAGTAGATTCAGGTTACACATTAAGAAGAAATGTTTTACAGTAAGGGTGGCCAGAATCTGGCATGGGCTTCCAAGAGAGGTAGTACTATCACCTAACTTGGAGGTCTTCAAGAGGAGGCTTGATAGTCACCTGGCTGGGGTCATCTGACCTCGGTCCTCTTTCCTGCCAGGGGAAGCGGGTCATACACGATGATCCTTTGTGGTCCCTTCCGACTCTGCAATCTATGACTCTATGAATTGTTTTCAGTAGGTGAGGCTCTATTAAACTACCAGCCTAGACTCTGTATTGACTGGCAGAATTTAAAGAGATTTTTCAAAGAACTAAGGAGAGCGACAGATACATTCTCATACATATTAGACTAATCTACAGGCAGGCTCAGATCAAGCACCTGACTCTGTGGTCTACAATCAAGGAATAGGTTACACTCATTTGACTGGAATCTATTCAAATCTGAGGCCTCTGGCCCTGCTCTTCTACTGCTATTTGCATCCAACAAATTTGGAGGTGCCTATCTGATAGGACTGTGCTCCTTTGCTTATTCTCTGTTCAAAGCTGTGCAGATGAGAGGGCTGTCTTGCACACAAATGTTTCAGGGACTAATGCTCTTGATGGAGAAGCATCATGTAGATTGAGTCAGAATCTGGAAGTCTTATTCCACTAGAAAATCACAGTGAGAGGTTCTGGCATTCTGTGTTAGAATGAAAACATTCAAATATGACATTTCCTACTTAAAAAAACAAACCCCAAAACCCTACCCCTAGAATTTCATATAAGAAAGACTGAAACATCTGGTCTCTTGTCCTTCCTGACATGCTTTGTTCCCACCCAGCTGAAGACAGAGGTTACTAAAACATTTCCCTGAACAGAAGTTTGCAGAGTTTTCAAACACCTGAATGGCAAATGGTCTGCCGGAGCACCCGTTGGGGCCGAAAGTGGAACTTAATTAAAGACTTGGGACAAGAGTCCCCAAAGTGCGGGAAGGTTTGTGTATTTTTATCCCCTTAGATTTCAAAATTATTGCTGAAGAGTGACATCATGCCCACAATCTTGTATTGGCTTTTTAAAACACTGTATTTTTATAACATGTCTGTTCCCCTCTCTCTGTTACCTGATTTACTCAGTGAGCTGCAGACACAGGACTGAAAGAGTTACAATGCCCCTTTTTCAATGTGGGAGGGTCTTTGTTTCAGACTGATTTTAAATTCTTTTTATATATCGCCCATGTTCCATTGTCTCAACTCATAAAATATTTTTTCAGGCTCTGTGCATCAGCTACTAAGTATATTATTTTAATTCTGAAACTTAAATGGAGTTCATGCACGAGAGACTTTGAACTCATTTACTTCCCGAGAAAACTACTGCTGGCCCATACTAAAGGAATGCCATGCCTAGAACAGCCACTTCTTTCATTTTCAAGTAACGATAGCAAGAGAAGAGATTTACATGGGTTGCTTGTGTATTTGCTTTTGAGCTTATAACCCTTTATGTCTTGTAAATGCTTGTGTACCATTAGGATGGAAAAAGAAAACATTCTAGGACTATAGAAGAAAAAATTAAGCTTCTTACTGAAGTCATCACAGAACGAGATAATGCAGATCAAGGTAAGTGATTGCTGTTTTCTTCCAGTCCTGTTTTATACAGGTGAAGAGTCTTAAAAACAGATATTTCTGTACTTATCAGATTTAAATTACATACTGCACCATTTTTCTCCTGAAAGATCCTAATGTGGTAATGACAAAATAAGTGTCATGTAAATGTTTCTCAAAATATATCTCATGTATTACATTTGAATAAAGTCACTTAAATTTTACTTTTAATTATTACTTCTATTATTAATATTAATACTGTGGGTTTGGTTTTATTTTCTTTTAATTCCTTAACTCCAAATGTGCTCCAATGTGCTTCTTTTTTGATGTGGAAAAGAAGCAGATGCTATAATTAAGAACCAGAAGATGGAAATACTTAATTAAAGCAGATTAATCCTGTCAGGGTAGCTATGTATATTGATGAACTTCAGAGAAACCTGAGGAGGAGGAAATGTTTGCAAAGAAGTGGTAAAATCTGGCTCCTCTGGAGTCAATTCCAAATTCCCCTTTCACTTAACAGGTCCAGGATTTCACCCAGGTCACTCTTAGGGCTACTAAAAAAGTCAGATAAAGAGAGATTTAGTTTAACATAGCATATCATATAGGATCTGTGCTGTATATCATAACATAGATACATAACATCGTATCATATATTTCTATTTTTAATATCACATATCCTTCACACTGTAAGCAGGACTGTTTGTTTTAGGTGCTTCACAACCCTGTACCTCAGTTACCTTGGGGTCTGTGCTCTCTCACAGAGGAAACTACAGCTCCTCTCTTTCAAGACTTTTCCGTGTCCCCACCTTTGCATGTAAGGGGGTTAATTCCTAGTTATCTTTCTGTGCCTGCATGGTATGTGCAAAGTTGGTAGCTTTCAGGCTCTAGGGTTTCTGGTTCACTCTGCCAGAAAGAAAACTGCCACCGAGGCAGAGGACTGCAGAGCCCTAGGGAGATTTTGGAGATCAAGGATGGTTTGAGAAGCAAGGACCAGTAAAACCAGCCAGTCCAAAAAACAGTGTCACAGACACCGTAATAGCATGTCTAATATTGGAATACAAACCATAGGCAATTGCTAAGACAATACAGACAAGCATAGTGAGCTGCTGAGTTAAAAGAAATATCCATTAACCTAAGAGAGTCACAAAATCATTAGTACTGAAAAAAAAATGTTTAAGTTCCCGGCTCATGTAGGTTTCCAACGGATGACCAGCCAACCAGGCAAAATAACTTGTATCGAGGTTCCAGAAACAAGGTTTCAAATGCTCTGACTTGGTTCACCTGGAGAGGTACAACAGAGCAAGGAGCAGGGTTCCTGCCTGCAAGGAAAGTTGCTGAGGCCAACTGGGGCTCTTTATCACCCAGTTTTAGCTGAGCTGAAAAAACTTACTAGATAAATTTACAACAAATGAGGCTTTTGGATGAAAAAAAAAAAGTCTGTTTTTTAAATAATATACAATTAATCCATCTAATATGGTAATTAAGTGTACCTTACCAGTTTCCTGGGACATAGATTTATTGTAGTGGACAGTAGAAAGCTAGCTGGCAAAATCAGATCTGACCACTTTAAAGTGACAAAGCTGGCCGGCCGGATGCTGGCTAGTCACATATAGCCAGAGATCACCTGTGATGGAGTACACTGGCCTGTGAAGCCCGAGGAAGGGCAGAGCAAGGTCGCCATATCTTCCTCCTCTTGAACACCATGGGCGTTATCTCTCTAGTTAATCCAGTAGATCCATCACCGCCCTGCAGAAACCGAGAAGCCAGTGAGATTGTGGCCTTTTCTCAAATAGGCAGAGGCAACTTCTCTCTGGCTCAGAGATTTTCTGTTCCTAATTTCATGGAAGCTGTTCTTCAGGTCTTGCACCTGTACCGCTCCTAGTCAGGCCCTTCGCAGCATATTTTGCACTCTGTGTCATTCAGCCGGTTACTAGAAATGTTCCGAATTAATATTTGAATTCTGAAGGAAAGTGTCACTTAAAAGAGTGAAATTTCTCTTTTTCAAATAAAAAATATCCACACACATTAACTGAATTACTGATTGACAGTTTTTATCAAAAGCATTCCAGAGCTGATATTTCTTTTCATTATATTTTATTAATGGTTTGGGAGAAATGAAATGATATGGCACAGAGCTCCACCAACATGACAATAACTTCATTTGACTTATTTTCAGGACAATTATTTTTTGTTTTTAAGCAGCTTATGTTGTGTTCATTCTACTATTCCTTTCTTTTTCTTTTCTGAACAACCTACAACTGAACTCATTAGGTGGTACTTTTCATTTATTTTAGTTTGTTTGCCCAAGTTACTGCGGTCTGATATTCAGAAAGAGCTGAAAATCTCTCCTCTGAAATTCAGATGTTATAAAGGAGAATCAGTTTGAGCTCTTGAAACACTGGACACTAAAAATGAAGAGCTGATAGAAACATTTCTTTTAAAACCATTCTTTTTAAATAGTACGTTGGCCATGAAACTTTTCGGTATTGGGCTTTTTTTTTAGCTTTGCTTGTAAATAGTGCGGTGTTTGGAACAGAGGATGTTTTCCCATACCCCAACGTCCAGTTCCTGTCTTGCCAAGTGCTCCTCCTCCTATTACTACAAACAGCATTTATAGCGGTAAATGTCTTTGGTGGTGGTAATGAAAAGTGCGAATGGGCAGAACAACCGAGCCACACTCAGTCATTGTGGAATATTTCACCGAGGGGATTCTGTGAGATTATTTCCCATTGATTTCAGTCAGACTCACCTGTAACAAGGTAGTATTAGGAGTGCAGCTACCATTTGGGTAATATTACCAGCATGAAGCATAAGGAGCTCCTTATTTGCCCTGCATCTGGGTAGGGAAAGTACTATGCACTGACTTCCTCACTGCAACCAGGTGGCTACAGTGCAACCAGGACTCAAAAAAGTCCCATAAACTCTTATAAATCTGCGCCAAGTTCGCCGATGACACCAAACTTTGGGGCAAAGCATTATGATGTCTCCATAGAGCATACGTGCAGCTTCCTTATAGGCTCGGAAGAGTAGGCAACCGATGCTTTTCAGCTGCAAACTGGAATAACAATTCTACTGCAGGTTGGAGGTGGGCAGACTCTTTATAGCACCCTGCCACCACTGCCAGGCTGGACATAAGGAAGAATTTCTTTATTGTCCGAGCCCCCAAGGTCTAATCTCCACTGGTGAACACAAGTAGAAAGCTGGACCCAGATGGTGTCTTGAAATCTATGAAATCTATGATGTCTCCATAGAGCATAGTAGTTGAAGAGTAGGCAACCTTTTTCAGCTGCAAACTGGAATAAGCTACTGCAGGTTAGGACAGCACCTATAGCCCAAGGTGCCCCACCACCTCCAAATGCCACCAATGCCCCCAAATGGTCAGGGCAGATTCAAAACCTCTGCAGGCCATGGGTAATTCAGGAGTTGGCAACCTTTTTCAGATGCAATGGCCTAACCCAGGTTGGAGGTAGGAGGGTGCTAGGACCTGCAAGTAGTCTCTGCCCATGGCACAACTAGGATAGCCACACCTGGCATTACTTGCCACAGCATCCTGGGGAGAGCACCTGCAGAAAGTGCCCCTCACCATCAAAAGCCACCAAAACCCCTGGGCCTGATTCAACTGTTATGCAGGCAATAGGTTGGAAATCTCTGGATTCCACAGCGCAGATATAACACAAGGTAAACCACTGCATTTCCACATACAGCGGGGCCTGCAGCTGAACATAGAAATGCCGGGCAAAGTTTAGAAAATCTTTAGCCTAAGTAAACTCTATTCCCATGGAAGTGAGGTTATTGTCTCATCACCCATAATGCCTGGCATTTCTTCCACAGGAAAAGAAAATGTGCCAGGTACCTCAGGTGCTATTAGGATTATAGTAGGAAGTGTGCACACATTGCTCAAGGCATCTTGTTCTTGTCCAGGGCTTCAGGCACAGCCACACGAAGAGGAAATGAAGAGTGGGAATGAAACTTCTTCAGCAGACTTCATTCTGCTGGGACTCCTGAGCCGGACCAACGCACACATGTTCTCCATGGCCACGATCTTACTAGCCTTCATCGCTGCCTTGTCTGGCAATACTCTTCTCATACTTCTCATCCAAGTAGATTCCTCCCTTCACACCCCCATGTACTTTTTCCTCAGCCAATTGGCCTTCATGGACATCTGTCAGACACTGATAATTGTCCCCAAAATGTTAACAGACTTCCTGACCCCAGGCAACCCCATTTCTCCAGCTGGCTGTGGGGCTCAGATTTTCCTCATGCTGACCATGGGTGTATCAGAGTGTCTCCTCCTGGCAGTCATGGCTTATGACAGGTACATGGCGATCTGCAGCCCCTTGCAGTACCTCATCCGCATGAGCAGGAACGTCTGCTTTCTTTTATCAGCTGGAGTCTGGATGGGAGCATCAGTAAATGCCTTGATTCATGCAGTGTTTACACTGGCTCTCCCCTACTGTGGCTCAAAAGAGATTGACCACTTCTTCTGTGAGGTCCCAGCTCTGCTCAAATTGTCCTGCTCTGACACCTCGCGATATGAGGCTCTGCTGTTTCTGACTGGGACTGTCCTGCTCCTCATCCCTGCTTGCATTATACTAGCCTCTTATGCTTGTATCCTCTCCAGGGTCCTGAGGATGAAGTCAACCAAAGGACAGCAGAAAGCTCTGGCCACCTGCTCCTCACACCTGACTGTGGTGGTCATGTTTTACGGGGCAGCCATCTTCATGTACATGAGACCCAGGTCCTACCACTCCCCAGAGCAAGACAAGATTGTGTCTCTGTTTTACACCATTGTCACCCCAGTGCTGAATCCATTCATCTACAGCCTGAGAAACAGGGATGTCCTACGAGCCCTAAGAAAGCTGATTGGGATATTCAGAGGCTTCCAGCAAAATTGACAGAAGTTATACTTTACCGTGGGCTCAGTCTCATTAAACTGAGAAGGCCGCCGGCAGGGTTTCCTGGATCACTTAGAAGGAAGCTCACATTTCTCAGTCACGGAAATGCCTGTGCCCTACGGAGAATCACGGCCTTTTGGACTCTTTCACTTAAATGCTTAGAAACAGGTTTGAGGAAGTCCACCCCACTCTCCCCATTCATTAGTGTTTTCCTGCTTCCGGAAATTTAACCAAATTATTGCAAACACTGAAGACTTGATGGGGGCTTGAAACTTTGTATTTCTCTGATGCTGACCCTCTGCACAAAGCCCAAGCCCCCTGCAGGAAATACGTCAAATGGAAGGGAAGCAAAATGAGCCCTGGGATAAAAGTTTATAAGGAAGGTATGAAAGAATGAGGGTTATTTAGGATGAATAATAACAGACTGCGGGAGGTGGGGGGCGTATAATAGTTTCTCAAATACATGAAAAGCGATTATAGAGAGAATGGAGATGGCCTTTTCTTTGTGACTCTAAGGGACAGGACTAGGAGCAAGGGCCTCAAGCCAGAGCAGGGGAAATTGAAGATGGAGATTAGGGGAACTAGCTGACATTGGGAGTGGGCACACAGGGATGAGGATACCGAGAGAAGCTGTGGGTTCTCCATGCTTGGAAATGTCCAAAAGCAGGTAAGACAGACACTTGGCTGTGGTGGTTTAGTCAGGGATGAACGTGCCTGGAGCAGGGACATGGGCCACAGGACCTGGTGAGGTTTCTTTCAGTCTGTGATCCTAAGTGCTTAGAAGCAGATCTTCCCAACCACTGCAAGGCACTGTGCTTTATGTCTGATTCCTGTCTCACTTAACATTGCTTTTCCACCAGATTCACTCCACTGAGGTCGACGGTGGAACACGTGGTGTGAGGGGGGTTTTAATTAGAGTGGCATCTGGACAGCCACTCTACTAAAACACCCACAGCATCACATATAACGACTTCCCGTGTATTTAAAAATGACCGCAGGATGCTTTATCTAGAGTTTGTTCAACGAGTTTTAGGTAAAGCACCCCCATGGCCATTTTAAACCATGCTGGGGTTTAATACACATGACACTGCAGCAACACGGGGCAGCCGCGATTAATGGGATCTGCTTCATTGTGTTCGAATGAGAACTCCAAGAAGCACCTGTATAGGCAGCCATAGTTTCTACAGGAGAGAAAAAAACCTCTATTTTTGATTAACCTGTTCTATTTAGCAGCCTTATTTTTTAAAAAAGGCTGTTACCCAAGAATCTCTCTAAGCCTTGTGTAAAATAAATATATTTGATTTATTCAAGATATCATGGAAAAGGGCAGCAGGGAGAAACAGGAAGCTTTGTAGGTTTACATCCATGGGAAGAATGCCGAGCGTTAAAGGAGAACAAAGCCGTGTTGAACGCTCCTTTCTTTGTGCCTGGCACAGATGGAGCTGATCGGCAGACAGAACAATATGAATGATGGACATTAATCAAATAAAGGAATTTTTCATCAGAAATGAATAAGACCTTGACAAATGAATTGGTTAATAGATAGACTATTTCTTTCACCTGTCGTATTTGCCAGTTGTACCATCAGACTAATATTATGGTGCTAGTTCTCAAAGAAGCAATGGAACAACTCTGTGAAGCCACAAAATGATGCGGGACCTGAGAGAAAAGACTTATGAAGAAAGGTTGAAAGAACTGGGGCTATTTCACCTGGATAAGAGAAGAGTGAAGTGGGATTTGATAACAGCCTTCAAATACCTGAAGGGTCATTATAGGGAAATGGACTTTTCTCTCTGCCTACTGAGGATATGACTTTTTTTCCTACTGGTTTCACTCCATCGAGGCTGGGCTAAATGTGACCTTCTGAGGTCTTGTGAGGTCCTATTTATGAGTCCTACTTTTCTACAATCATAGCATCCTATGATCATAAATGCTTAGATACAGATCGTCCCAATAGTTTTTTTTTTTAAAGAGTGAGGGACTGTACTTTAGCTGCTGTCTCACTTACATTGTTTTTCCACCACCTTCACTCCACACAAGGGCAATGGTGGAACACATGATTTTTAGAAAGAAGAAGAAAAACTCCAATTTAGTCTAATCTTTTCTTTTTAGGAGAAATGATTATTATTTTCATTATGAAAAAAAACTTTTACCAAGTATCGGTATAGGCTTTACATAAGATAAATTGATCTGATTTATGAAAGACATCACAGAACAGGGCAACAGAGAGAAACAAGAAGCTTGCTAGCCTTACATTCATGGTTAGATGGCACAGGAGCAAATGAAAAAAAAATGGTGCTCAACGCAGTTTTCCTATCAGACTGGGATTATGGTGCTAGTTCTCAAAGAAACAATGGAAGACTTTTGTGAAGATTTGGCTATCCCTTCATATTCCCAACTTTACCTAAAAAACCAACAAACCCATGTGCTAGGTTCACACACAGCATAACTCCATTTAGCTGTGAAAAGAAATCCCTGTGAACTACTTCTGAGTGGTGACGTTGCTGAGGGAAATGTGCTAGATGTCAACCTGTGTGTCTCCCTGAGCTGTGAGAGTGGGTGAGAAACAAGAGGCCTTGGTGTCTCTGCTCCTCAGGCATGCTGATGGATGAGCCTGTTGAGAGTGGAGCCGGCTGTGAGACTACCTAAAACATGGTTCGAGGAAGAGGGAGGTAGTTGAATTGAAATGTGGCTTGGGTTAAACAGTGCCCCCAGACTAAATACCAGACAGTCTTGGAATACCAAGGGGAGACACAGGATCCTCCCCGCAATAACCTAGGCCACACTGACCAAAGTAGGCCACTGGGGACCATACAGCCCTTGGGCAAGCCCCGCACTTCAGACCTTGGGAGTTAAATGTTAGAAACGGTTTCATAGGAAAGGATTCCCACAGCTTTGCACAGTGCTGGAGCCCCCGAGTCACACCTCTGCCTCCTGTGGACATGGTGGCAAGAGGCCTGAGTGGGTGGCTTGGCCCAATACAAGGAAGTGAACATGGCAAGATTGCAGCTAATGCACTTATGAGCTACTGGGAGTATGCAGGCCTTACGCATGGACCCTGTTGCTTTGAGACATCTGCAGTGGGAAGTAGGGGAGGGATCCAGATGTTTTGGTTTGCATGGCCATAAAATGATGGCAATGTTCCCATGGACAACTGGGACTCTTGGCCTGAGGTCACGTACAGAGCTTTCCTTATGGCTCAGTTCAATGGTAGGGCATATGGCCAGAAGGGAAGAAAGCAGGCATGACCTTTTATTAGTAATCTGGCACTTCTGTGACGTTCAGGAATCATTTCAGGTTCTGCTTGTATCCTCTCTATGGTCATGAGTGGGGAACCTACACAATTCACGCTGGAAGTGGGCTGCCCAGCAGCTCCTTTAACCTTGGAGGTTCCCCTGTGCAGCCTCCCCCACCACCCCTGCCACTAGTGATTTGCTGAGGTGCTTAGCTAGCTCTCTACTAGCTACCCCACTGGTGGATCAGGGGAAGGGGCTGGGACCTGTCCCACCCCTGCAGATCTTTTCAAGTCCCATGCCTCAACTGCCCAATCAGGGCGCGGGGTTGGGACCTGCCCACGATCAGGACAGTTCACAGGGCAGGGGCTGGAGAGCCTGTTCCCTGCTCAGATTCATGATCACGGAGCTGGGTGGGGAACACGCTGGAGAGGTTGCTGCCCACCCAGCTCCTAGACCGCAGAGGGGGGTGTGGAACAGGCTGTCCAGTCCCCACCCCACAATCACAGGGAATTATCCTGGTCGGGGGCATGTCCCAGGCCCATGCCCTGATCGGGTGATTGAGGTGTGTGGCTTGGAAAGAGCTGCAGCGGGGTGGGGGCAGGACCCATCCTCCTGTCCAGTCCACCAACGGGGCAGCTGGTAGTGAGGCTGTGGCCATGAACCTTATCTCCCAGCACCAAGTCCTGTGACAGTGGGACCGGTCCCAATGCCAAGCCTGCAACTGTGGAGCTGGCACTGGGAGATAAGGATCACCCAACTCCCTGCTCCCCGATTGTGATGGTGAAACAGGGGCTAGGAAATAAGGATCTCTTAGCCTCTGCTCCACAATCATGACCTTGGAGCAGGGGTCTTGGAGCTCCCTGCTGGTTGGGGAGGGGGACATAGTCCCTGCCTGGGCTCCAGTGGAAGAGCCGTCCCCGGCAGCAGGCAGCTCCATGGGGCAGGGAGCAATCTCCCACCCCCTGGTGGTTGACTGACCAAGTACAGATTTGCTCCCAGTTAGGCGTCTACACAGGTGCTACTGCACAGTTAGTAACTGCAAGTAAATTTGCTACTTGCATTTGCAGGTAGCAAACTTACCATTAGGAAGGGTTACTGTGCAGTAACCATGTGCATGTGTAGACACATATGTTTACTGCACAGCGAAATGCACTGCTTCACAGTAAAGCAGCTCATGTAGATGCACCCACTTTGGAACAAATTTCTAGTATTAGGAACTGAAAACTCCCTCTGACCTGAAGAAGAATGCACTACATTTGGAAGCTTGTCAAAGCCCATCCCAAACATGTAGGTGGTCCAACAAAATTTATTTCCTATAAAAATACTTGCCTCTCACGTAGTTCCAGGACTGTCCCACCTAGTCACTCCAGCACTATTAAAATTCCTCTATTATGACCCAGATTATATTTTATTTTTAAGTGCTCCTAAGAAGAGAGAAGATACCACTCAGCATCATTACATGCTGTCTGTAATATGTGGCTTCTCGGGTGGGATTTCCTGGGAAAAGATGTTGTAGAGCCCTAGAAGTTAAGAAATGAAAAATAAGATTTCTGGAGAGACTTTGAAAGACAATGAGTGACTGGGCTCATCTGCACATGCAAATAATCCAGGAGCACTCTACTCTAGAGTGAGGTACGCTAACGTAAACTCTCCCAGGCATGTGTCTACACGTGCAGCGATGAAGGAGAAGATTTGCTGCTCCTAACAGCAGACTGCTCCTGCTTCCAGTGGCCCTTCCCTGGGCTCTTGCAGCAGCCAGGGGTAGCTCAAAGCTTCCCTTCGGTAGTAGCCCAGGAGCTGGTGGGGGGTTGGGACATTGCTCGCTGTCCCTGGGACCCTGCTGGGGCAGGGTCTGCCCCCAGAGTCCAGGCAGGGACATTGTCCCCCTACCCTGGCATCAGGGAGCTCCCAGGCCCCGGTCCATGGTTGTGGGGCCAGGGGTGGGAGATTCTTATGCATATCTGACCAGACTATGCTCCTTCGCTCTTCCTCTCTTTCAAACTCTCCAGATGAGAGGGATGTCTTGTGATTGAATGGTTGGAGAACTGATGTTCTTGATGGAGGAACATCATGTCGAGTGAGTCAGAACCCAGAGGTCTCATCCCACTAGAAAAACAAGCAGTGAGAGAGTTAGCATTTTGTATTGGAATGAAAACATTCAAATATGACATTTCCACTTAAAAAAAAGAACAACCCTACCCCTAGAATTTCATTTAAGAAAAACTGAAATGTATTGCCCTTCCTGAAATGCTTTGTTCTCTCCCACCTCAAGACAGAGGTTGCCAAGAAACTTCCCTGAGCATAATTTTGCAAAGTTTTCAAATACCTGAAGGGAGGAAAGTCTGCCAGAGCACCCACTGGAGCTGAAAGTACAACTTAATTAGAGACTTGGGAGAAGACCCCCAGGGTGTGGGAAAGTTTGTGTATTTTGGTCCCATTAGGTTTCAAAGCTCTTGTTGATGAGTAACATAATGGCCACAAGCTTGACTTGGTTTTGTGAAGCCGGTGTTTTTATGACCTACGTGCTCCCCTCTCTCCACTGCCTAATTTGCTCAGCTAGGTGCAGAAGCAGGATTGAAAGAGCTCTGCTGTCTCTCTACTCAAATGCAGAGTGCCCGTGTTTAAGAGTAATTTCAGATCCTTTTTATATATTGCCCATGTTGCATTTTGTCAACCTATAAAGATATGTTTTCAGGCTCTGGGCAAGAATTGGTATTATATAATTTTAATGTGGAAACTGAAATGGAGTTCAGAGCTGAGGGATTTTAAGGTAATTTATTTCCTTAGAAAACTAATGCTGCTTCCTACTAAAGGAAGGCCATGCCCAGAACAGCCACTACTTTAATTTAAAATGTAAAGACAGGAAGAAAAGAGATTTATGTGGATTTCTTGTGTACTTGCTTTTGAGCTCATAACTCTTTATTTCTTGTAAATGTACATGTACCAATAGGCTGGAAAAAGAAAACTTTCTAGGAATATAGTAGAAAGGATTAAGCTTCTTACTGAAGTCATCACAGAAAAACATAAAGGAGATGAAGGTAAGTGATTACTGTTGTCTTCTAGTCCTATTTTATATAGGTTAATATTCTTAAAAACAGATTTATCCTTATTACAAACAGCACCATTTTTCTTACTAAAGATCCCTATGTGATAATAACAGAAGTGGCATATAAATGTTTCTCAAAATATATCTCAGGTATTGCATTTCAATAAATTCACATATATTTTACTTTTTATTATCATTACTTCCACTAGTAGTACTAATAATAAAATATATTTTACTTTATTTTATAACCAAAAGTGTGCTGTAATGTGCTTCCTTCAATGTGATAAAGACTGAAATGATACAATTAAGTATTGGAAGGTGGAAGTTATTAATGAAAACAGATTATTCTTGTCAGGGCAGCTATGTATGAGGAAGAACGTCAAAGGAGGAGGAAATGTTTCCAAAGAAGGGGTAAAAGTCTGTTTCACCTGGAGTCAATGGAAAAATTGGGCTCTTCTCACCCTGGTAAGGAGTCTCAGCTTTCCTGGCTGCAAACATGCAAATTACCTTAGACAAAGGCAGGAGCAGGAGTAATAATATGTATGTATAATATCATACTTATACTTCCATTTAAAAACTTTAAAACACACCCTGTCATAAACTATTTGTGTAAGTGCTTCCTAACTCCATATCACACAGTAACCTGGGGGCTGTGATGTCTCAGAGAAGAAACTATAGACCACTCTTTCAAGACTTTCCCTTGTCTCTAGCTTTGCATGTGATGGGCTAAATCCTAATTATCTTTCTGCCCCTACATGGTACGTACAAAGTCTGGTAGCTATAGACATCTAGGGTTTCTAGTTCACTCTGCCGGAAGAAAAACAGGCACCGAGGCAGAGGACTGCAGAGTCCCAGGGAGATTCTGGGGACCAGGGATGCTTTGAGAAGCTGAGTCCGGTAGAAGCACACAGTCCAAAATAAGGGTCTAAGAAATCTAAACAGCACTTCTAATATTGGAATACAAACCACAGGCAATTGCTAAGACAATACACATAAGCATAGTGAGCTGCTGAGTTAAAAGAAATATCCATTAACCTAAGAGAGTCACAAAATCATTAGTACTGAAAAAAAAAGTTTAAGTTCCTGGCTCATATAGGTTTCCACCAGATGACCAGCCAACCAGGCAAAATAACTTCTTACTGGTGTTCCTGAGACTACATGCTGTGGGTTGTGTTTTGAGCATTGTGTGTATGGTGTATGGAGGGTCTAGGTTTCATTGATGCACTGACCTTGGTTCACCTGCACAGGGGCAATACAGCAAGGATCTTGAGTTCCTGCCTGAAAAGAGATTTTCTGAGGCAGACCTGGGCTCTTCATCCCCAGTGTTTAGCTGAGCTTAAAAAGCTTACAAGATAAAATTACCAGGTATCATGCTATTAGATGTACAAAATTGCTTCTCATACCAATGAATCATTAATATACAATTCATTTCTTTAATAGGGTAATCAGGTATGCCTTATCAGTTTCCCAGGGCATAGACTTATTGCACTATCAAAACATGATAAAAGCAGCATCCTGGCAAAACCAGACCTGCCCAGTTTAAAACGCCAAGGCTGGCTGGCTGAACGCAGGCTAGCCATGTCTAGCAAGATCACCCGTGACGGAGTACATTGGCTTGCAACGTCAGAGGAAGGGCATAGCAAGGTCATCATGATGTGCCTCCCACTCCTAGCCAGGCTTCTTACAGTGTTTTGCACTGTGTATCATTTGGCCAATTACTTGAAATTTTCTGAATTAATATGTTAATTTGGGGTGGGGGACAGGGTGAGAAATGTTCCTTTAAAAAGTGAAATGTCACGTTCACTAATAAAAAAATCCAGGTATATTAATTGAAAACTGACTGACAATATAGATCAAAAGCATCAATGAACTGAAATTTCTTCTTTTTATTATATTATATTAGTGGTTGCATAGAATTGAAATGATATGGAGAGAGCTCTAGCAATCTGAAAATAACTTGGTTTAATTTTTTTATTGAAAAGTATTTTTTTCATTTTTAAGCAGTTTTTTACAGTCTTTCCTTCTCTTTCTTTCTCTTTTCCTTTTTCAAACAGCCTACAGCTGATCTCACTAGTTGTTACCTGTCATCTAGTCCTAGTTCAGTTTTGGCTGCCCCAGTTACTGTATAGTGATATTCAGAAAGAGCTGAGAACCTGTCCTCTGAAATTCAGATGCTTTTATGGGATACCTGCCCAAGTACTTGAAAAACTGGACACTAAAAACCCAGAGCTGATGGGAGATTGTCTGTTAAAACCATTCCTTTAAATGGGACACTGGCCTTCAGGCTTTCCATAGATACTTTCCTCTACTAAAATTTCAACTATAAAATACACACATTCTTTTCTCACCTAAGTTTGTAGGATTTGTTTTGCAAATATTTTCACTGTAGATCCCTTCAAGCTATTCATTGTCCCCTTCATTGCCCAGCACACACTATGGCTGGGGAGCAGCTATGGGGTATTTTTCAGAGGTTGGTAAATGGTGAGGTGTTTGGGACAGAGGATGTTTCCTCATACTCCAGCGTGCCATGTCTGCATTGCCAAGTGCTTCTTCTCCTGCTACCGACCACGTTACTCATGGTATACGGCACTGCTGGTGGTGATGGAAAAGGAGAATGGCCAGAATGACCGAGCCACACTCAATCGTGGTGAAATGTTTTGCCATGAGTTTTTTCTGTGAGATTATTCCCCATCGAGTTCAGTCAGACTCATATGTAGCAAGGTAGTATTAGCAGCACAGGTACTATGTGGGTACTATTGTCAGCACGGAGCGTAGGAACTGATTATTTTCCTGCATCTGGGCAGGGAAGGTAGCATGCACTGACTTCCTCACTGCTGTAGCTAGATTGCAACCAGGACTCCAATTAACCTGTTTAACCCTGGCTATGACATCTCTTTAGAGCATAGTAGTTGAAGAGTAGGCAACCTTTTCCAGCTGCAAACTGGAATAACCTACTGCAGGTTGGAGGTGGGCACCCAAGCACCCAGCCACCACTGCCACTAATCTCCACCTGTGGCACCAGGGGAACGCCCACAGATGGTGCTTGTCTTCGAGACAGCCTGGGGAGAGCACCTGCAGAAGGTGCCCCCCACCTCCAAATGCCACCAATGCCCCAAAATCATCAAGCCAGTTTGAACGGTCCTGCAGGCTATGGGTTGCTAATCCCTGCTGTAATCATTTCTGTGTCAGCAGCATAGACATACCACGAGTTAGACCACTGCAGCTCACTTGTAGGTGGGGCCTGAGGATGGACATAGAAATATTAAGCTAATAATAGGAAATCTTTAGCCTAAATGTACCACCATAGAGCTTTCTGCTGTCCTGTGTTTGACGCTTGTATCCTCTCCAGGGTCCTGAGCATGAAGTCAAACACTTTGGTCCCAGGCAAATGTACCAAAGTTGCTCTGTATTGATTTTCAAAAAAAAGCTGAGTACTCCGCCCCGCCAAATTCGGATGAATTTAAGCGGTATCAATTGGAACACTTGAAAAGTAAAAAACTAAAGCTAAGGAAAATCTTCTAT
The DNA here is from genome assembly GCF_052110815.1 of Crocodylus siamensis. Lineage (NCBI taxonomy): Eukaryota > Metazoa > Chordata > Crocodylia > Crocodylidae > Crocodylus > Crocodylus siamensis. The sequence continues at coordinate 16,894 of NW_028324649.1, forward strand.
TAAAAGCATATATGGTGGCACACTTGCTTTCAATGCTTAATAGAAAGATATAGGTTTCCATTTCACTTTCAGAAAAAAATGACTTGAAATGATTAACAGAGAGCCAAATATTCTGTTAAAAAAATTCAGCCTCCTCCACTCATAGCTCCGCACCTTTCTGAAATTCTTCAACCTACCTCGTAATTTTAGATTACAGTCTGCAGATGTATCCACTGTAGGTTCCCTCAAATATAAATTGT
>NW_028324650.1:0-17764 GCF_052110815.1 Crocodylus siamensis
CTCTGCCCTCGTCTTCCCCTTCCCCCAACGAGCGTAATTTAAAGCCTGCCAGAGGAGATCTGCCAACCTAGAAGAAAGCACATGCTTACCTTTAGGGGAAAGGTGGAGCCTATTCCATCCGAGCATGTCTCTTGTCATGATGTGCCAGTCAATGTTGAGGAAGCCAAAACCCACCTCAAGACACCATTCTGGAAGCCGCCAGTTGGTCTCCGCAATGCACGTTGCATGCTGTCTTCCACGTCCGCTCACTGGTATGACAGAAGAGAAAACCGCCTGTGCACCTATCTCCTTTAGTATGCACCCCAGAGCATGGTAGTCCGCCATCAGGTGATCAGGGCCTCTCCTGGCCGCATCATGAGTATCTACCTGGATTAGGAACATGGGGTAGTAATCGGTGGTCTGGATCACGGCCTGGATCATTCCCTTCACGTCCTGAATCTTTGCTCCAGGTAAGCAGTAGACCTCACATGTCAAGGGATCCTGACAACAGATGGGGCCCTCTGTACCTCTTAGGATGGAGTTGCCTATGACGATCACTCGACACTTTTTTCACCTGGACTGCTTGGCTCCTTTGGCCTGCCTGGAATGTGGAGAGTGTGGGACTTGCAGTCCGCGTGGGCTCCTCTCATGCCGCTGCTGAGGGTACAAGCACGAGCCCGCCATGCTCTTTCCTGCCGTCGCCCGTGCTCTACGGGGCCCACCCCCTTCCCCAGAGCCAGCTGGGTCTCCGCACGGGGCAGCGGTGCCCTGTACAACCGGCCCCAGGGCTGCACCTAGGGGCAGGGGCATCCCCCGGTACAGCCGGCTGCCATGCTCCACCCCAGAAGCAGTCGCCCACTTGGATATTGACCTCTGCCATGACCCGCTGACCACCTTTGACTCTTGCTTCATGCAGGACTCGGGGCAGGCTGAATATGTCGGGTTGGCATGCAAGGCCAGGCTGGAGACGCTGGCTGCTGTGCGAGAAGAGAGAGCAGTCACTCCCCTGCTCACCCCCAAGTCTCCATTTTTCCAGCAAAAAACCCTAGTTAGGCTCCAGGAGCACCACAAATGGTCCAGGTATAACAAACACCCAGCCAGTCTCCATGTGTGTTTCTCTGGTTCTGGAGCCTGATCTTGGAGGAGGGCAACGTCGTGAAGACTTGCCAATGGAGACTGGTCAGTTGGCCTGGACAAGAACACAGGCGTGGCCTGAGGAGTGGAAATAGCCGCAGCTTCGGCAGCGGAGTCTGCCAGAGCATTCCCACGTGTAGCATCATCATAAGGTTTCTGGTGAGCTTGGCATTTAATAATAGGAAGAGCAGAAGGTAATTGTAAAGCATTCAGCAAGGCATTTACATATGGACCATTACTAATGTTGGCACCGCCTCAAGTGCGGAAGCCTCTTTGTTTCCCAAGTTGACCATAATCCTGTACACAAGCATAGCGAGAATCAGTATAAATATTAACAGAGGCACCAGAGGCCAGGGTGCGAGCCCTGGTGAGGGCCACAAGCTCGGCAACTTGAGCTGAATGCACATTAGGGAAAGGTGTTGGGTTTTTGTTTTTAGTAAACGGGCTGCTTCAGCAGGTGGGGCAGCAACAGGAAGGGGAGAACCTAATACAAGGGTGGAGGAAAGTCCAACAGTGACGGCGGCTGCAGCTACAGCTCGGAGACATGGGGGAAATCCGGGTGCACCTGGGTCAAGAGCAGAGCTATAATAAGCAATGGGATGGTGCTTGTCTCCATGTGTAGGGGTAAGTACTGCAAGTGCAAATCCATCTTTTTCATGACAAAAAAAAAAGGTTTAGTATAATCGGGAAGGCCTAAGGCAGGAGCTTGCGACAGAGCTTGTTTCATAGAGGTAAAAGCGGCTTCGATCTCTGAAGTCCAGGGTAAAGGCTCAGGGGTATTAATAAGAATCAGATTTTGCAATGGCTTGACTATAGAGGCATAGCCAAGTATCCACTGACGGCAGTAACCAGCCATGCCTAGGAAGGTACGCATTTGGGACACAGTAGTTGGTCTAGGGATTTTAAGAATAGCTTCTATTCCGGAAGAGGAAAGCAGTCGTTGTCCAGCAGAAGTATTATGACCTAAATAGTGGACACGAGGAAGACAAAGCTGCAGCTTTTCTTTAGATGCTTTATGGCCTTTTAGGGCAAGAGAGGTGAGGAGAATTAGAGAATCAGTTTTACAGTTTTCAGGGGAGGTAGATGCCAAGAGCAAATCATCAACATATTGCACAAGCACAGATTTTTCTTTAAATATTATGTCATCTAGATCTTTCTTCAGAATTTGAGAAAAAGAGAAGGGGATCCAGTACAGCCCTGGGGCAATTGCATCCAGGTATACTGAAGGCCTTGACAGGTAAATGCAAAGGGAAACTGGCTCTCAGTGTGTATTAGGGACAGAGAAAAATGCAGAACGTAAGTCAACAACAGTAAAATAACAAGCTTTAGGAGAAATACAGGCCAAGATAGTCGCTGGATTTGATACAACAGGAGAAGTAGGTAAAACTGCAGAATTTACAGCACGATGGTCTTGTACAAAGCGAGAGGATTACAAGGGCTCTTAGTGGGGTAATGATACCTTGCTTTAAAAGGACAGTTATAACAGGGCGTATCCCTTCTTCAGTTTCTGGACGTAAAGGGTATTGAGCAACTTTGGGTAAAGGCTTAGCTGGGTTTCATCTAATTTTTACAGGCTGGCCAGTATGGATTTGTCCTCCTTCATTAGCATGCTGGGACCAGAGAAACGGAGGGACAGCTTTTATGATTTCTTCTTGCGACACAGAAAGATCAGGGAACTCAGGTTCAGGAGGTGAATTAGCTGAAGCAGCAAGTACTGCTATCTCGTTATCACAAGGGACATCTAAATAAACACCATTAGGAGAACAATAGATAGTACAGCCGAGCTGACAAAGCAAACCTCTGCCTAACAAATTAACAGGAGAACAAGGACTAAGGAGAAAGTCATGTAGATCAGAAACAGGACTAAGAGAAACACATAACGGTTGGGAAACAGGATGAGGAACTATTTGATTTGAAATTCCCACGGCGTTTGCAACAGCAGAGGAGAGGGGAGTTGTGCAAAATTCTTCAGCTCGAAGAGGAGAGCGGCTTGCACCGGTGTCTACTGAACATTTTGTAGAGATGCCATTTATCAGGCAGGAAACAAAGGGATCATCTTGATCAAGTGGGAGAAGCGGGGCTGTGATGATGTTACTATTCCTCAGGCTGGCCTAACAGGAGGCTCCCTGATTCGGGACAGAGAGTTGAGTGAGAGGAGGTGGTGGCGGGTGAAACGTCATCCCCGGCTGGCCAGGCCAGTGAAGGCATTGAGCCTTCCAGTGTCCCGGTTGGCCACAACAATGACATATGTCGGTATTTGGGGACTCAAATCCTCTTCATCCCATCCCATGACCACGTCCCCTGCCTCTGAACAGTCCTTGATGGAAACCTCAGCTTCTGCCCCTGCCTAAAGTCTGCAATTGTAAGGACATTAACTCAGTTTCCAGGGATTCCCTTATCTTTTCCTGGGGGGCTGTACAATGACTTGCGGTGGTGACTAGTTCTGCGAGTGGCTCAGCCTGCCAGCCTACAGCACCTGTGCACAACTGTTCCTGGACTTTAGAAAGAAGTCCGTGGACAAAAGCGGAAGCAACTGCTTCTGGGGCAGTTGCAGCTGCATTTTCAATACCAGAATGTCTTTCAAATACTAGTTTCAAGCGGTCCACACAGTCTGCTGGGGATTCGCCCTCGTTTTGTTTACAGTTATGTATTTTGGCCCAGTCAGTTTTCCTGGGGCAAATTTTAAGCACAGCCTCAAGGAGACGTCTTCGGGCATCTGCTAAGTGATCTCCTATTCCGGGGTCTTGTGTAGTCTGCCCGATGAGGCGGTTGCGGACCTCGGAGGGCAGAACACTTCTCATGAATTGGTTCAAATCTGCCCATGTGGGATCATAACATTGGATTACAGTGTCTTATTCATCTCTAAATTTTGGGGTTCCTCTCTGATGTTGGGAAATTGTTTAACAGGGTTTAGGAGATCTCCTGGGGTCCCGGGCACAGGGACTGTGATTGTAGTTTCCCCATTTGGTCCTTGCCCTGGAAGTTGGTGTAAAGGCATAAGCTGAGTCTTTTTAGATTTTCAAGAAGGGGCTGGACCATACTGGGTACCAGCCCTTAAACAGGAGGAGGGGGTTGAGATTTCAGGAGACAGATGCCATGCCTCCGGTGGACGTGGGCATGCCCCGGGGGCAGGTGACGGTTGTTGAGTGACGGTTTCCTGGTGAGGTGGGCTGATCCTGCCAGAAGAGCCTATTTGGTTCCTTTGGACTTCTTCAGGTTCAGATTGTGCCTGGGCCCACCGTTGCAACCTGTCAAGGTCAGCTTGTAGCCTATTGCACCCTTCTAGTGCACCCACATCCCCCCACATCTTAGTGTCATCAGCAAACTTGAACAGGGTGCTTTCTACCCCCTCATCCAAGATGAAGATGTTGAACAGCGCGGGCCCGAGGACCGAGCCCTGCGGAGCCCCACTGCCCACGTCCTTCCAGGTCGAGAAGAACCCATCCACTACCACCCTCTGGGTGCGGCCCTCCAACCAGTTGGCGACCCATTTGACCGTGTGGGCATCGACACCACAGTCTCCCAGCTTTTTGATGAGGACAGGGTGAGAGACAGTGTCGAAAGCCTTCCGGAAGTCCAGAAAGACTACATCCACAGCAACCCCTGCGTCTAATGATTTGGTGACCTGATCGTAAAAGGCCACCAGGTTGGTCTGACAAGACCTGCCACTGATGAACCCATGTTGGTTGCCCCTGAGCATGCATTCCCCCGCAAGGCCCTCCTGGATGTGTGCCAGTGATATGGGGGTGGCACATTAAGAAAATCAATTATATCTCCTGCAGATTCATTCTCAGTTATTTGTGGATAAAGTTGTGTTGGTGCTGATGGTACTGTTGATGGGGGGCCCCTTTTGGTGCACCTTTCTGTTTTAATTCCTTTATCTGAGCTTTCAGTTTCTCTTGGGAGTCCTTAAGGCTCCGAACTTGAGATTCTTGATTTCTTTGAAAGCTTCTTCATACCAATCAAAAATGCGTCCCACTGAGTCTGTGGTATATTACTACCTCTTAACTCAAGGTCTGTGCGGAGACGAAAAATTTTACTTCAATCAAATGTTCCCTCCAGGGGAAACTGCCGGCTAAAATCATCTCTGGTATACCAATTCCATGCGTCTAGAAACTTACAACTGTTATGGCCATCGTGTGTGTACATGTACAAAGCTGGAGTCCCTTTTGGCGGAGCCGGTATGTCTTTAGACTCTCTGCTCCCCATATCTTTAAACTCAATTCACACAGGTCTTTCATACAGGAATGGTTTATTCAGGGTGTCCGGTCAGGTTGTGAGATTTGCTAGCGGCACAGAGATGCTGTGGCTAATATCCAAAGACAAGACTCCACGGCAGTAACGGCACACAACGCAGTTACTCACGGTTAGACACGGCCCATTATGAGGGTGGGGAAAGGGTAAACCTGTCCACTGGGTCACGAGGTTCCAGCTGGGCCCCCTCGCGTTCAAAACTGCCCTTCCAGACAGCCTTGGGGTGGCTGAACCCAGCCTCAGTCTCAGACCTGGTCAGTGGCTCGTATCTCAGTTCATACTCTCAATTCATGCTGGGGAATTTCTGCGTTGAGGCACGAGGTTCAAGAGCATTTCTTTAGTCTCAGCCTTGGTCAACGCTTATCGTGAAAAACACTCACACCCTAAGAGTTTCCACCTTGCAGCCTTGCTTTCGAAGAGCACACAGAACAAGTCGGGTGTCCTCGGGGCGGTTGCACAAGGTTTGCACTCCTGGCCTCAGAGAGACCTCCTAGCTCTTTACAGAACTGAACTCAATTCACACGGGGAAATACTTGCATTGACAACAGCAACACAGAGTCCTTAACCTTGACTCTTTCTACTCACAGTTACTACTTACACAGCGGGTCTGACAGTTCTGGCAGAAAAAGTTGGGCTAGGGTAAGTCTCAAGCAGTGAATCAGGAAGACACAGAGACAGCCCCTCACTGAAAAGCCCCAATAGAGATTTCAAAAGGTCTCTTACCTTGGTTTGGCGCCAGGGCTTCAGTGAAGAGATGTCTGCGTCCCAACTGATCACTCCGGGCGTCTCTATCCGAGTCACGGCACCAAACTGTGGAAAAAATCAAACTTTGCGTTGTGGTTGAATCAGAACTGACAGAGCCAGCTTTTCTTTATTGAGGGCCATACTGTGATCACAGGGAGGATTTCCTACAGCGAGGGGAATCACCCACTTGTCTGTTCAAAGGACTCCTCCCCCTCCCTCAGTTTTCAAGCATTTTTATACTTAAGACAGATAAAGAGAAAAAAAAGTATGACCTTGAAGAAACTAAAGCAAGTTTACTTAATTGGACATCTGTGCACAGTGTAATAAGACATGCAGGATTTTTTTAATCTCAAAACATAACTGAAATAAGCAGTATCGGCACTTCTGGTCTCTGTCTGGTTTTCTAGTAAGGGAGGCCAGAAGCCGGACTAAATTCACTCCTACGCTTGGAACCAATTTTCTCATAAGAAACGACGTTATTAATGGGGGATTGGTTCCTGAACCAAGGCCCGTACCCTACTTTCACCAAAAATAACCCATAATTTTCTACTCCTCAATTACAGATGAGTAATATAGCTACATTAAGCAGCCAGCCTACACCCTATAACTACATTAGTGTATTTATATTGTGGATAGCAACCCTATTGATTTGGAAGGACTTCTCTGAGGTGACTTTGCTGTAGTTTTTGAAGGGCTCTTGGCTGGAGTCTTCTCAGGAGTCTTGGCTGCAGGTTTTTCTGGAGTCTGTCTGCTTTCTTAAAGAAGGTGTCCAAGGAAGTTTGGACAGATGTTCTCCAGGGAGATGGGCGATGCAGCGACCTTGTTCTCTGGCGTGGCGTTGCATTGGACAAGCCTTGTCATAAAGTTGAAACAGGGTGTCAATTTATAAATGTTGTAAAGTGCAAAAGGTAACTTGAAACATAGTAAGTCCAAGCCTGCCTGTACTAACATTATTAAAAAAGGTCATCCTTGCTGCAGCTGTGATAGCACAGGGCCGGGGTTTCCGTGGAGACCGGCCCCAGCAGCACTGGCAGGCAGCAGCAGCCCCAGCCTTTTGCTGGTGGGGGGCCGGAGCGGAGGGCTGTGCTGCGGGTAGGCATGGGGCTAGCTCAGCTGCAGGCAGCAGTGGTGGTGGTGGTGCTGCCCTTGGGAAGGGTGGCTATGGGGAGTTTTGGGGTGGCTGTAGCCCACCCAAAACTCGCCCTAAGGCCTCCCCTGCTGGCAGGGTGCATGGCAGTGCAGGAAGCTGCTCCAGAGCCCGGCTGTAACCTTTCAGCGATGACAGCGCGGTCCACAGTCAGAGCAGAGCCGCGACTTGCAGCCTGCATGCTCTGGGCAGGGACGCGCAGGCAGGAGATCACAGGTCTGCCCTGGCTCTGGACCAAGCTGTCATCACTGCAAGGAGCCAGGGCAGAGCCACGATCTGGTGGCTGCACGCCCCTGCCTGGAGCATGCAGGCTGCAGATCGCAGCTCTGCCCTGGCTCTGAACCAAGTGGTGACCGCTGCAAGATCCCAGCCTGGCACGAGAGTCACTCCATGTCCTGCCATGCACCCTGCCAGTGCCGGCACTGCTGGGGCTGGTCTCCATGGAAACCCTGGTCTCACACTATCCCAGCAGAGCTGCTGCTGGTGTCTCCATAGAAACTGGCTCCAGCCACACAGGTGGGGGCTACTGGGAAATTTTGCCTACCCCCAGGGGCGACATGTAGTGGGTGCACACAGGTGCACGTGGAGCTCCTGAGTGTGGTGCTGCACCCCCTGCAAAAAGACACCGCCGGTGGCATCTGTGGGTAGTCCGTGAAACCTGCTGGCCACTGCTGATGCTGCTGGCGGTGGCTGCGGGTGGTTACTGACCCTTGGCCAGCACTCACCACCATCCCACCCCTGCTGTTGCCGACAGTGCTGGCGGTGTCTGCAGGAGTTCCCCGCTTATTGCTGCCATGCTCCTGCTGCCACCACACCACCATGCCCCCACAGCCGCCGGGGGCATGGGTCTTTCATGCCCACCCCTAATATGCCTCAACACCAAAGAGACACTATAACCACTCCTACAACCGCTTTTAAACTATACATTTTTGTTTGTCACCTATTCCAAAAAACCCCAAAATAGGTGACCTCCAAATAAAATAAACCCAAAAAACTTCAACCGGCGACTCTCAAAAAATAAAAGAGACTTTAAAAAAAAATAAGCCCAATTCCACTAACATTCAGCAAACTTGGCAGCCTTGTCTCCTTTCCAGTGGCCACGGGCTGTTCCTTGAACATCTCCTTAGCCACTTCCCATGGCCTTCTGGCTGTGCATGAATCATGTTGGGAGCAGGGGCAGGTGCCAGCACTCCTTTCCCTTCATCCCTTCCTCCTGCCCTCGCAGGTCAAAGCCCCAGCCCTGGGCTCCCAGCTCATGTTCCAGCGTCACTCCTCTTTCTTCTGGCAAATCTTTCATCCTTTCCTGCCCAGCCTCTGCTGGGAGGTGGAGAAGAGAAGCTGAACCATCCGTTTGAGAAGGGAGCTGCAGCGCAGTGTCCCCGTCCCTCCTCCCAGCGCACAGCTCTCCCCACCAGGCCCAACCTCGCGCCCCCATGGTTTGAAAGCAGGACGCACCATGGAAAGAGCGAGCTGGCAGCCGAGTGCTGGGCTCTGAGGTGCAGTCTCACAGATGTGCTTACAGCTGGGCAGAGCCAGGAGGTCCTGCATTTCCCTCTGCCCCTTGGAGGAGTAATTGAATTGGGCTACTGACCTATTTGATTAGAAAAAAAAACAGACAGAGACCAGAAGAGGTGATACTGTTTATTTCAGTTAAATATTTTGAGATAACGAATTCTACAATGCTTTGTTTTTATCTATGATATATCACCCTGTGTACGGATCTTGTTTATTTTTCTTTCTGAGAAACCAAAAACTGATAACTATTTCTATAACACAGTGTTTCACTCTTCTTTAAGTAAACAGCCTGTGTGTCTGTGTGTATTAACGATCAGTGATTTACTGACCGTCGTATTTTTTTCCCCTCTTTCTCTGTCTTAAGTATAAATATGCATGTCAACTTAGAGAGTGCGAGAAATCCTTTGAAACAGAGAAGGGTGATCCCCTGGCTGTGTGGAATCCTCCCTGTGATCACAGTATGGCCCTCAATAAAGAAAAGCTGGCTCTGTCAGTTCTGATCCGCAGGAGGCCTCAAACGCCTCTACACAAAAGCTCGTAGTATGGGCAACAAGCACGAGGAACTGACGCTCCTGCTGACTGACACCAGCCCGGACATAGTGGGGATCACAGAAACGTGGTGGGACGCAACGCATGATTGGGCGGTGAATGTCATGGGCTATAGGCTGTACAGGAGGGACAGGACAGGAAAGAGAGGTGGGGGCGTGGCGCTCTATATTAAGGAGGAATACACATCCTCGTTAATTAGCAAGGAGCCAGGGGAGGGGCACTCTGAAGTGCTTTGGGTTAGAGTACAAGGCAGTCGAGGGGAAAGAGACTTAATGGTGGGGGCTACTACAGACCTCCCAACCAGGGAGAAGAGCTTGACCAGGAATTCTTGGGTCAGCTCACAGAGGTGGTGAAGGCTAAGGATGTGGTAGGCATGGGGGACCTGAGCTTCCCGGACATCTGCTGGGAAGAGCAGTCAGCCAGGTCTGACCGCTCACATAGGTTCTTGGCCAGAGTGCAGGACCTCCATCCAACCCAGGAGGTGCACAGCCCCACCAGGGGGGTCGCCTTGTTGGACCTGGTGCTGGCCACGGGTGATGACCTGGTGAGGGGGCTGCGGGTGCTCGACCACCTGGGCGACAGCGGTCATCGCCTGCTGGGATTCACCATCCAGCGCAGGGTGGCAAAGGCATGCAGTAAGGCAGCAGCCCTAGATTTTAGGAGGGAAGACTTCAACGAGCTAAGGAGGATAGCTGGAGAAGCGCTGAGGTCCCGGGGGGGAGGGGAGCCAGGTGTCCAAGGAGAGTGGTCGCTCCTTAAGGAGACGATCCTCCAAGCCCAAAGAAAGGTAATCCCAACGAGGAACAAAGGGAGCAGAAGAGCACACAAGCCTCCGGGGCTCACCAAAGCATCCAGGAATGTCTTCTTGCCAAAAAGGAGGCTTACACCCAATGGAAAGAAGGGGTCCTCACCAGGGAGGACTATTCTGTAGTTGCTCAGGGATGCAGGGGGGTAGCTAGGAAGGCCAAGGCGGAGATGGAACTGGGACTAGCTTCCCAGATTAAAGACAATAAGAAGTCCTTTTTTTACTACATAGGGGGTAAAAAGAAGGTCCTGGGAAATGTGGGGCCCCAGCAGGACGCGTTGGGAAACTTGGTTGTCACACCGGATGGCAAAGCTAACATGTTTAACGATTTCTTTGCCTCCGTCTTCCTAAGTAGGGACCAGAACAGCCGCCTCCCTGCTGGGCCCCCCTCGGGCCCCGGGGGAGGCAAACCTGTCACTACTCCCAAATTGGGTTCAGATCTTACTCAACAGATTTTCACTGGGTGGTCAGTTTGTCTTCTGCAACGGAATTTGTCTGCTGACTATTCAGTTTATCTTGAATTCTTGCTTTTTGGGAGATTTTCCATACCACTGCTGACACCCATCTTCCCAACCCCCTTTCAAAAGCTTCTAGGGTTTGATCTCTCGGAATATTTGCTTAAGGGTTGGTTTTCTTGTTCTTAGGTTAACTTGTCAAAGGCCTCTAAAGATAAGATTGAGAAGCTAAGACTTTCAAACAAACTTGTTGCAAGGCCAGGCAAAGCAAGTAGTGGCCTAGATGAGAAGATGAACCTTGCCTTTTTGTCTAAACTGGCTAATGGGCAGGAATACAAGAATTCAAACTATTACATTTAATATGACAACAAGCAAGCAGACAGACAAATGAAAGCACACACTTCAATTCCCTTCCTCCCCGCATCCAAAGCTCCCCTGGGCTGGGCTGGGCTGGGGTCATGGTCTGAGTGGAATGGGCCAGGGACATGTGTGAATGTGAACTGTATAAATGGGACTGACGCAACGATGGGCGCCACGTGAACTGTTCCCACACAGGAAAGAGACCTGGGAGTGATTGCAGAGAGTTCAATAAAAGCACCAGCTCCATGCCCAGCCACTGGGAAGAAAGTAATGGAAAATGTGAGGGCTGCTTAGGAAGGGAATGGTCTTACGAGGCCCCTCCCAGCCCTAATGTCTCTGCAAGTACATCTATGAAAGGTTCTGCTTTCGGTCCACGGTCTGCCAGCCCACAGTCTAAAAAGGTTGGGGGCCACGGCTCTCGGGCACGTTCTCATCATGGAAATCCTAGAAGAGAGGGGCTGAGGGGGCCTGCAGAGGTCACCTCCAGTCCAGCCGCTGCCTGAGTCAGAATCAGCCCTGTCCAAACCAGCCCAGACAAACCCATCATCCAACCTCTTAGCCAAGCTGCCACAGGCCTGACACAGCAGCAGACATTGCACCTGCTCCTGCCTCAGGAAAAGCAGGGGGGCCACGGTACTCTTCCTGCTCCTGCTGCTGTGACAGGTTGCTAATCTACACCCTGCGATCCCAGGCTGGCAAACTCCCCAGTCTATACTGGTCTGACCAGGGGGTCAGATCCATCCTGGTGCTCAGGAGGAATCCCTGGGATGAAGCCCAGCCCCTGCGGAGATCCCCCAGGGTTGCAGTGAGTGGGGTCACCAGTTGGGCTTGGGCTTTTTTGGGCATGGGGGGGAGGGCAAGTAGAAGGAGAGAGAGGAAGAGATGGAGGTCCACCCATCCCCTTACCCCATGACAACCCACCCCACACCTGCCCCAGGTAAGCACAGGCACCCCCACAGCACCCCCTGCTGCACAATGGTGGAATAATATCCTCTGCCCCACGTAAGTGTGGACCCCCATCCCCCCATAGGTGTGCCCCATACATACCCCAGGTGGAGTTGTGCCCCCCCAATAATGATGCCCCCCGCAGGGTAATGAGGTATCACCCCTACCTACCCTGGCTCCCTTCACACCTGCCCCACGTGAACACAGATCCCACGTGGGACAGACAACAGTATCTGCATCAGGTCAGTGCAGCCCCGCCCCAACCCATCAGGTGCCCCCCGCCCTACAGGGCACGGGCAGTAATGCCCCCAGCTCCAGCCCTGCCCCTGATTCTGCAGGGACTGGCGGTGCAACCCAGCAACCCGCAGATGGGGACAAACTCAGCCTGATTCCCCCATGCCTGGCTGGACAGCCTGTGCCCAATGCTTCCCCCCAGACCCCACACACCACCTGTCCTGACCCTAATACCTGACCCAGCTCCACATGTTATGGGGATGCTGGCAGGGGTGCTGTCAGCAGTGTGGAGAACCTGCTCTCCCAAGCGGGGAGACACCCCCCTGGAGCTGGCACCATGCACAGATTGCCTTACACTCCCACAGTCACCTGTGTTGCAGATGGGTGGCTGTGGTGGGTGAGGGCAGGAACAGGGGAGGTGGGGCTGGCTCGGGGCACCCATTCAGCCAGTTCTGCGTCACTCGCCCAGGGTTGCTCACCCTGTGGTGCTGGCTCCCCCAGCCCTGGGTCCTGCTGTGGGAAGAGGGCAGAAGCGGGTGGGAGCGGCCAGTCGGGCAGCAGCAGGGTGGGTAGATCAGACCACCTCCTGCTCCCAAGGGTTACCAGCAACCTCTGGATTGTGGTGAATCACTTAGAAAGGGAAGGGGCTGGGAAGGCACAGGGAGATCTGCCCCAGAAAGGGTTGTGGGCTCGGGTCTGTTCCCATCGCACACCTCGGGAGAGGACACAGAGATCAACCACAGGGGTGTGTGGAAGAAATCAAACTTTGCGTTGTGGTTGAATCAGAACTGACAGAGCCAGCCTTTCTTTATTTAGGGCTACACCGTGATCACAGGGAGAATCCCCTACAGCCGGGGGGGTCACCCCCTTGCCTGTTTCAAAGGAATTCTCCAACTCTATAAGTTTACATTTAAGTTTTATATTTATACTTAAGACCAAGAGAGAGAAAAAATACGACCTTGGTGAAACAAATAGGAGTAAATCACTGGTCTAACACATGCAGACACACAGGCAGTTTACTTAAAGAAAAGGGAAACATTGTGTTTATAGGAACGGTTATCAGTTTCTGGTTCTCAAAGAGAAAAAAAACCTAACATCTGCACACAGGGTAATATATCAAGATGAAAACAAGGCATGCAGGATTTTCTTATCTTAGAATATTTTTCTGAAATACGCAGAATCAGCACCCCTGGTCTCTCTCTTTTCTTAGTCAAGTTAGGAGCCTGGCTAAATTTATTTCCACAGGTGGCATGTCCAGTTCTGGGGCTTTAGTAGCAGGGAATGCATGAGAGAGAATACAAGGAAGGGGAGGAGGGCAGGGGAGCAGCCCTCACCCCGTGGTGCACAGATCTGCAGAGGCTGAAAAGCAAAACAGGCCAGAAAGGCTCCGGAGGTGGCAGAAGCAGCTCCTTGCAGACCCCACTGGGCATGGGCAGGTCTGGAAGAGGGGTGATGTGGTGAGGAAAGGTGAGGTCAGGGAGGAGGATAGGGAATGTTTCCCCCACCATAAAAGCACTCCTCTCTGCCACTCAGGGGCTCATATACCAGAAGCCCTGGACTAGGAGGAAGGAGAAAGCTGGGTGGCAGCCGAGGAAGGTCCCCGGGTGTCATCAGCTGTCTGGGGGAGGGCACCCTAACGTGAAGGCACTTCTTCCCCTGGGAGTCCTCTTAGAGCGTGATGGGGAATGCACCGGCTCCAAAGCTGATGCAAAGATCATCTCCTCCTCATCTCCTTCCCCCACATCGGGGCTGCCCTCTGCCTGAGGTGTTTCCTCTTAGCCCCGTCCCCCTATACCTTGGGGGCCAGCATCCGGGCTCTGGACTCCCACTGGACCCTACAAGAGACAAACCCTGGGGGAACTCCACCTTCACCATCCGCCGTAAAGCTGGCAAGTCAGTCAGCAACACAGAAGTCCTTGACTTCAGAAAAGCCGACTTTGACAAGCTCAAGAGGCTAGTCGGTCAGGCCCTCAGGGACCATGACCCCAGGGAGATGGGAGTTCAAGAAGAGTGGTTGCTTCTCAAGGAAGCGATCCTCAATGCACAAGCTAAATCTATTCCAACACGGAGGAAAGGCAGCAAGAAGGCACAGCAGCCCCCCTGGCTCTCCAGGGACCTAGCGGACGTCCTGCGGCTAAAAAGGAAAGCCTACAAAGGATGGAGGACGGGATTCACCTCCAAGGAGGATTATTCTGCGCTGGTCCGGTCCTGCAGGGAGCAAACCAGGAAAGCCAAGGCTGCAACTGAACTCCAACTAGCTTTGAGCATCAAGGACAACAAAAAGTCCTTTTTCAGATACGTGGGGAGCCGGAGGAAAAGCAAGGGCAATGTTGGACCCCTGCTAAACCAGATGGGGCAACTGACAACTGACGCCCAGGAAAAAGCCAACCTATTAAATAGGTACTTTGCATCAGTCTTTCATCAGTCCCATGGGACGCCCATGCCTGCTATGGGACAGGGAGATCCGGGTGAGGGGGATCCCCTACCCTCCATCAATGCTGACCTCGTGAAGGAACACCTTGAGAAGCTGGATACCTTCAAGTCAGCCGGCCCTGACAACCTGCACCCCAGGGTACTCAAGGAGCTGGCGAGCGTCATAGCCCAGCCCCTGGCACGGGTCTTCGAGAGCTCCTGGCGCTCTGGTGTAGTGCCCGAAGACTGGAAGAAGGCCAATGTGGTGCCGATCTTCAAGAAAGGGAGGAGAGTGGATCCGGCTAACTACAGGCCCATTAGCCTGACTTCTATCCTGGGGAAGATCTTAGAAACGTTTATTAAGGAGGCCATCCTGGATGGACTGGCCCAGGCTAACATCCTAAGGGATAGCCAGCACGGGCTTTTGCGGGTAGGTCTTGTTTGACCAATCTCATTTCCTTCTATGACCAGGTGACCTATCACCTGGACGAGGGAGAAGAGATTGATGTCGTATATCTTGACCTCAAAAAAGCGTTTGATCTGGTATCCCATGATCACCTCTTGGCCAAACTGGCCAGTTGTGGCCTTGGCTCCACCACGATCCGCTGGCTGGGAAATTGGCTCCGTGGTCGGACCCAGAGGGTTGTGATTGATGGCAGTCACTCATCGTGGTGCCCTGTGACCAGTGGGGTCCCTCAAGGCTCTGTCCTGGGACCCATCCTGTTCAACATCTTCATTAATGATGTGGACATTGGAGTCAGGAGTGGACTGGCCAAGTTCGCCGATGACACCAAACTTTGGGGCAAAGCATCCACGCCAGAAGATAGGCGGGTGATCCAGGCTGACCTGGACAAGCTCAGCAAATGGGCAGATGAGAACCTGATGGTGTTTAACACCTAAAAATGCAAGGTCCTCCACCTTGGGAGGAAAAACCTGCAGCATCCTTATAGGCTCGGCAGTGCTACATTGGATAGCACTACAGAAGAAAGAGACTTGGGGGTCATCATTGACCACAAGATGAACATGAGCCTGCAATGCGATGCTGCGGCTAGTAAAGCGACCAAAACACTGGCTTGCATCCATAGATGCTTCTCGAGCAAATCCCGGGACGTCATTCTCCCCTTGTACTCGGCCTTGGGGAGGCCGCAGCTGGAGTACTGCGTCCAGTTTTGGGCTCCACAATTCAAAAAGGATGTGGAGAAGCTTGAGAGAGTCCAGAGGAGAGCCACGCGCATGATCAGAGGTCAGGAAAACAGATCTTACGATGACAGGCTGAGAGCCATGGGACTCTTTAGCCTGGAAAAGCGCAGGCTCAGGGGTGATCTGATGGCCACCTGTAAGTTTATCAGGGGTGACCACCAGGATCTGGGGGAACGTCTGTTCACCAGAGCGCCCCAAGGGATGACGAGGTCGAATGGTCACAAACTCCTGCAAGACCGTTTCAGGCTGGACATAAGGAAGAATTTCTTTCCTGTCCGAGCCCCCAAGGTCTGGAACAGTCTGCCAGCGGAGGTGGTTCAAGCACCTACATTGAACACCTTCAAGAGTAAATTGGATGCTTATCTTGCTGGGATCCTATGACCCCAGCTGACTTCCTGCCCTTTGGGCAGGGGGCTGGACTCGATGATCTCCCGAGGTCCCTTCCAGCCCTAATGTCTATGAAATCTATGACGGGCCTGGGACTGCGCAGTACTTTGGGGGCAGACGGCCCTGGTCCCAGCAGTGTCCCAGGGCCAGTGTACATGGGGTGTCCTTGTCCCAGTGCAGGTCCTCCGGTGGAGACCCCTAGAGCAGACACACGGCGGGGGGGCCTGGGAAATGTCTCTTGTGAGCTGAGCCCAGAGGTTTGGGGCAGAAAGTGGGGAAATGCCCCCTCCCCGCTCGACTGCCCCAGACTCACCAGCAATGGGCCCTGTTCTCCGGTGCTTAGTGCCCCGTCAGTGCCCCCCTGCCCTTCCCCTTCCCCCTCACCCCTGCGCCCACCCCATGCACGGCCCTGCCCTGGGCTGGCTCTGGGGAGGCGCTGGCTGTGGGCTGCCCTGGCTGCAGTGCTGTGCCCACAGGCTGGGGACATGGGGGTCCCCCCGGGGCAGAGCAGGCCAGCCTGGGGTGGGGGGGCAGGCACCCACCTGCTGTCAGCAGCAAACCGAGTGACCTCGGCCCAGGCACGGAGACCCCCGGGCCCTGCCCTCCGCTCCCCCTGCCCCCCCTCCCCCGGGCAGGCTGCAATGGGCCCCTCTGCTCCCTGCTGTCCCCCAGCCCCTCCCCCCTCCCTGCAGCCTCCCTGCCCCCCACCCCTTCCCCACAGCACCTGCGACACCAGCTCATGGGGTGGAGCCCACTCCCCTTGCCCCCCAGGCAGAGCAGCCCCGCTAGCAGTGGGGGAGGGGGAGGGCAGGGACCTGCTGGGATGACATCATTGCATGCCCCTCCCCCTCCCGGGGCCTGCCCTGCCCCCACCCCATGTCCCTCCCCCCTTGTGGCCCCAGCGCCCAGGCCGGGAATGCCCCGGGGAGGAAGGGGCCGGTGGGGATGTCCCGCTTTCCTGTCTCCCCATTTCCCGTTCCCCCATTTCCCCGCGGGGCGACGGTGACTCCCAGCAGGGACCGACCCGCGCTTCCTGGGACGCGGCGAGTTCCCCGTGATCTCAGGACCCGCCTGCCCCCGCCCTGACCCGCGACTCTCTCCCCAGCGGACGTGACTCTGGACCCAGGGACGGCTCATCCCGAACTCGTCCTGTCTGAGAATGGGAAATGTGTGAGACTCGGAGACACCCAACAGGATGTGCCCGACACCCCCGAGAGATTTGACACTTGTGACTGTGTCCTGGGCGCGGAGGGGTTCGCGGGCGGGAGGCGCTACTGGGAGGTGGAGGTGGGAGACAAGACGTGCTGGACCCTGGGCGTGTGCAGGGAGTCTGTGCCCAGGAAGCGGGGGGTCACATACACACCTGGCGATGGATACTTGGTCGTGTGGCTGCGGGATGGAGGATACAAGGCCCTCACCTACCCGCCTCCCCCCCTCCCCGTGAGCGTGCGGCCCAGGCGGGTGGGGGTTTTCCTGGACTACGAGGGGGGCGAGGTCTCCTTTTACAACGTGACCGACAGGTCCCATCTCTTCACTTTCACCGACTCCTTCTCCGGGACCGTGCGCCCTTACTTCCACCCTGGTGTCAATGCTGGGGGCACCAACGCGGCTCCCCTGACCCTGTGCCCGGCCCCAGCCCAGCCC
>NW_028324651.1:0-121471 GCF_052110815.1 Crocodylus siamensis
GGATCTGTGACTTGAAATAGCTTTGACTTGAACCAAATAAATGTTCCTCTTTGTCATACTGTGCAATGCTAGCCCCAGTCTGACATGAAGTGAGAAGGGAAAATTTGAACCTTGCTCTGGAAATTGGGCTCCTAACTTATTGTACTTTAAAAGAGGGCCACAGAAAACTTGTCTTTGAAGTATGTGCTCATCCCAGAATCCTGGCAATGACTAGGAGAGTTGGGTTTTGTTTTCACAGGGAGGTTTTTTACTTGCTCGGAATGGGTTTTGCCTCAGTGTGCATCTTGCACAGTAGTGTGTTCCTGCATCCTCAGCTCTCAGGGTGCTCAGATGCAGGTAGATGGTGGTCTTGGAGCTGCCCCAGGTGATAGAGAGTCAACCCTGAAAGTCCTTGACAACGTCAGTCCCTCCAGAATGTGGACTGATCTCTCCTATTCTTCCAGCACCGGGGATAGATGGATCCAGTCAATGATATAGCAAGGAAACTCCAGCCCAGATATGACAAACAATTTGGTCATGTTTTCCCTAGTTCTCCTGGCTTCTGTGCCAGACTGAGTCAGCTGGGCTTGGGAGCTTAACCTTGCAGGGCAACAACACTGAGCCATTAATAGCCCAAGTGTTTGCATTCCCAGGTAGCAGAGTTATCTGGTGGATGGGTGGAGAGGAGAGGATAGAGGGGGCGAGAGAGAGAGAGAGGGAGAGAGAGTGGGATGTGTATGAGGATAGATGGATTTCGCACAGTTCATCAGAAATCTTGAAGACGCCTCATGTGACTTTGTTGTCAGTTTAAAATTCTAGATCCTTTTCTTCTTAGGGCAGCACCGAGAGTGGGACTGGCTTGCATGAGGAGGACCAGGGCTCTGCCAGGTGACAGCCAAGATGGTCAAACCTTCCTCTGAAGCTTGCAGAGAGACTTTCTCAGAAAGCCTCCAAGACATAGGCGCTTGCTCAAGAGACTGTCTGGGAGGGACTTAAGGGACTTTCTCCTCACAGTATTTGGGTGATAAAAGAGTACAGGAGTAGTATAGTTATGAAAACTAAGACCATTTTCTGTGTAGTCAGGGCATCTCATTTGTCCCTGCCCCGTTCACCCATGTGTTTCAGTGTCACCTGGCCCCCATGTCCCATGCATTCTCTCCTGGTCAAACCACGTTCTCAAAGAGAGGGGTTTCTCTACCTGCTCCTCCAACAGGTTGTCAAGCACAGAAAAAGCAGCTCTGGCAAGAAGGGACCTAGGTACCTTGGAGCCAAGCTGCCATTACATTATCCTGGGGCCAAAGATCTTGCATCAGTCAGGACCTTAGGAAGAAAGGACCCGGAGTCTCCTGTACCAAGTGGGTGCTCACTGGAGTGACCAAGATCCCCAGTGTCACCAGGAAACATGGAGGCTTGATCAACGGGTATCCGGTTTGCTTTAGATGGGGTTTGACTCAATGTGTCAGTGACATAGTACAGTTATACATGGCTGTGTCATCAGTCTTCAGGCTGCTCAGCTGCAGATAGGCCATGCTGATGGAGATGACTCTAGTGATGGCAAATCAACCCTTGAATGCTCCAGCAGGGCCAGTTCTACCCGTATTGGTACTGGTGTATCCTGTCCACTGCAGTGCTTTCCCAGGAGCCCGTTGTATCCAGTTCATGCCAAGATAGATAAATACGTAGTCAGAAGTTTTATAGGTCAGTTTAATGGACTGCCCAGGCTTCTTGACTTCTGCTCCAGGCTGGATCAGCTGAATCTGGGAGCCTTCTGCAGAGACAGGATGTGGCAGGAAGCCACCTTTGTTTCTCCCCAAAATCTCTGTTCTGTGACAATGTGATTAGGATGGGCCCAGCAGAGAAGATGCAGCTTTACCCTATCTCTTTAGGTAACCTAAGCTGGCTACATTCCTGAGGGAGGGGGAAACCTGCTCCCTCTGCCTACGGGACTGGTATCACCTACCTGGGTGAGGGGCATTTACATGGTGGGCTAGAGTCTGCCCGGCAACTAGTGATGTATTTCAAATGGGTTGGCTGACAGCCAACAGGTGCTGGCCTCCATTGGACTAGGTGAACGAGTTCACAGGGGCTATATAAGTTAAGACTGCCCCGGAGGAGGGGGAAGCAGCCATGCAGGGGACTCAGACTTAGAGAGGAGCTTTACCATCTGAAACTGGCTCTATCCCCCATAACTCATGGGCTACGAACGGCCTGCCTCAAGAGGAGAACTCCAACAGCCTCGGGATGATGCTTGTGAGTAAGCTACTCGAGATCTGGTTAGATATCTAGCTGGCAGTAACTCAGATGCGTGATCAAAAGGCTATCTCAGCCAGACTGTTTTGCTCAATGGGATTTCTATGAAATTGCTCTATCTTCTACCCTATTTTCTCCCTACCCCTGTAATCAATAAAGTTCTCCTTTGTGATCAGTGTAGGAGACTTTTTGAGGGGTGGATCTAAATTATACCTAAGAGACCTCTAGGTCTGCAGACTAAGAGAGGCTTTCCTTTTTCACCCCTGACTTGGGGAAGTGCCCCAAGTGCCTGTACTGGGTCAAGTACCCATAGGACTATTAGGTCTGAGGATGACATGGGTGTTTTGTGTGTTTTGTTGTGGCTGTAAATCTCTGTGAGGTCCATGCTCTTGCAGGTATATCCTGCAGGCAGCTGCACTCTCCTGGTGTGGGATGGCAGTGCTCAGGGTAGTGACATCTGGAGTGGCGAGTGAGGCCATCCCAAGGTGGGGTTATGGTCTGGATCTGGCTGGGAAAGTCTCTTGTGTCTGATAGAAATCTCACTTCCTGAGTGATGGGTCATTGAGAGACAGCTCCAGTGGATCCTGTGAGATCTTCAAGGCAGGTTCCAGCCTTCCATGTGGTGGGTTTGCGGGGGGACCCTCTTTGTGCCTCTTCATGGGGTGGGAGCTGGGGTGGGTTGTGGGGAGGATGGCAGATGTGAAGGTTTTTCTGCAGATGGTTCATAAGGTGTGAGGATGTCTGTGTTCAAGGATTGTGTTGGGGTGGGAGCCCCCAAGTGTTGTCTATTTTTTGGCTGACAGTATATGTCCATCCCTACTGATGGAGTCAGGGCAGAGGTGAATGGTGTTAGCCCCTCCATGGTCTGTAGGTTTGGTTGTTATTTCATTGTTGTTACTAGTTTGTTTCCAGTTCCAGTCTCATTTCAGACCTGCTCCTGGGCCCATGGCTCTGTGCCCTTCACACACAAGCATGTGTTAGCACACACCAACACATGTTGAGGCACATAGACACACCACATGCATGCATGCAAACTGTAACATGCACACACCTGCATGCACACAGAGATGCTGCCCATTCCCCAAATCTTCATAAAATTGTGCTATTGATTCCTTCAGTCGTAGCCCTGAGAACAGGGTGCTAGAGGTTCAGGGAGCCTCCATGTGTCACTGGGAGGGCAGAGGTGAGGGCTTGGCCAGCAGAAGGTGCTGGGACTCCTTTGCCAGCTCCTGTGCTTGAGGACGCAGTGGGGACAAGGCTTTATGACAGCAGGGTGCTTGTGAGGGCCCTGTGCTGTCTACCATGTTCTTGGCAGGGAACCAGGTGAGAGTGCAAGGGCAGTGCTGTGCCTGGGCTCAGTTTGCCTTTCCCATGCTGTGCATCTGGTACAGGGATACTGGGGCGTGTCCTCACTTTTCAGGCTGATGATCTGCAGACAGAGCAGGCTTTGCAAGAGCAGTGCATGGAGTCTCCAGGCTTCTTCACAGCACCTCTGGTTTCCCTGAGATCATCGTGTACCTTCACCCCTGCAGTGAGAGACATGATGAGAGGTCTGGACACATGGGCCCTCCATGCTAAGACCCAAATTGAGGGATCCCTGCTGAGCACTGGGTAAAGCCCCAAACCTGTAGGAGGTGAAGCCAGATTGCAATGGGTCTGTGCTGGGGGAACTCTCTTGGGGGTGGGCTAAGTATGCAGGGAGCCTGACTTTGTGGTTTTCCCACACAGGGTTGCAGGGGCAGGACAAGTGCCAGTTTGGAGCAGGACTTGGGCCAAGGATTTGCATGAGCTGCCTCTGAAGGGGGAAGGAAATGTGGTCACCTTGGGAACTGCAGGGGCAAACCCCTGGGATGGGGCAGCAGAATGGCGAGCCAAGAGCTGGACAGGAGCTGATGTTCCTCCTCATGGGGTTTTTCCAAACACACAAGCACAGATGGGCCCACAGGCATGTACCCCCTTCCCATCATCTTGGACTCATTTCCATCGTGTTGGAGAAGCGTTGACAACGCTGGCTGTGATGGAGGTAGGAAGGCAGTTGGCAGGCATTGGGTACATAGGTATTAGGGCTGTGTGAGGCTTTGGGTGCTTATTCAATTCGGAGGAGATTAGGCCTGTTTCGGCATCCAATCTCTGAATCTGAATCTAATCAGGAGACCAACAAAAAGGTCCAAAATTGATTTGGAAAAGATTCCAAGAGCTTTAGCAATTCGGGCAGTCCCCGCTCGCTGCAACAGGGAGCCGGACCCATTCTCTGTGCTGGTAAGATTGATGTCATATATCTTGACTTCAAAAAAGCCTTTGATCTGGTATTCCATGATCACCTCTTGGTGAAACTGGCCAATTGTGGCCTTGGGTCCACCATGATCCGCTGGCTGGGAAATTGGCTCCGTGATCAGACCCAGAAGGTAGTAATTGATGGCAGTCACTCATGGTGTCCTGTGACCAGTGGGGTCCCTCAGGGCTCTGTCCTTGGACCCATATTGTTCAACATCTTCATTAAGGATGTGGACATTGGAGTTAGGAGTGGACTGGCCAAGTTCGCCGATGACACCAAACTTTGGGGCAAAGCATCCATGCCAGAAGATAGGCAGGTGATCCAGGCTGACCTAGACAGGCTCAGCAACTGGGCAGACGAGAACCTGATGGTGCTTAACACCGAAAAATGCAAGGTTCTCCAATTTGGGAAGAAAAACCTGCAGCATCCTTATAGACTTGGCAGTGCTACGCTGGCTAGCACTACAAAAGAAAGAGACTTGGGGGTCATCATTGACCACAAGATGAACATGAGCCTGCAATGTGATGCTGCAGCTAGTAAAGTGACCAAAATGCTGGCTTGCATCCATAGATGCTTCTCAAGCAAATCCCAGGACATCATTCTCCCCTTGTACTCGGCCTTGGTGAGGCCACAGCTGGAGTCCAAGGGGCCATTCATTGCCCATTAGAGCTCAACCGAGCAGTGTGCTGGGCCTGTGGCAAATCATCCCATGTGTGGCAGGCCAGTAGGGGGTGCTCCTGTGTTGAGCCGCTCACCTCCCTGTGCCCGACCACCTGCCAGGCTCGGAATGCCTCCCTAGGGGCGCCTTATCCTCGGCCAACCCCTCTCCCGGAGCATGCTCATTAGTCTGGGGGTAATGTCAACACCACCACCCTGAGAAGGGACTGTCTCGGCCCTGTGTCCTCAGGGAAACACAGGCCTAATATTCCGACTGGTACTCGACCCAGTACAGGCACTTGAGGCACTTCCCCAAGTCAGGGGGCAAAAAGTAAAGTCTCCCTTAGTCTGCAGAACTAAGGGGTCTCTTAGGCATAATTTAGACCCACCCCTCAATAAGTCTCCCACACCAGTCACAAAGGAAGACTTTATTGGTTACAGGGGTAGGGTGAAAATAGGGTACAAGATTGTTTGCTCTTTAGGATTTCTAGGATATTACTCAGTCCGGCTGAGGTAGCCTTTTGATCACACATCTAAGTTCCTGCAACTAGATATCTACCCAGATCTTGAGTAGCTTACTCGCAAGCATCTTCCAGAGGCAGGTGGAGTTTCCCCTCTGGAGACAGGCAGTTCCTTCCTCATGAGTTTTGGGGGTGAGAGAGCCAGTTTTAGATGGTAAGGCTTCTCTGTGTCCCCCGCATGGCTGCTGCCTCCTCCTCCTGGACAGTCCTAACTTATATAGCCCCTGTGACCTCATTCACCTGGTCCAGTGGAGGTCAGCTCTGGTTGGCTGTCCACCAACCAATTTGAAATACATCACCAGTTACCAGGCAGATTCCAGCCCACCAGGTAGAAACCCCTTACCCAGGTAGCTGATGCCAGTCCCGTAGGCAGAGGGAGCAGGTTTCCCCCCTCCCTCAGGAATGCAGCCAGCTCAAGTTACCTAAAGAGAGAGAGAGGTTGAGGTGTGAATCCTTGGTGATGGCCCATCTTAATCTCATTGTCACAGGGCAGAGAATTTGGGGAGAAACCAAGGTGGCTTTCTGCCACAGTGGGAGTTCGGGGGAAACTTCACCCCATATTCTTAAAAGCAAAACTCATGTCATGTTTATGTGTTACACCAAGGGGGGTCAAAACTGTAGGGGTTGTAGCCCCTGGTGAGGCCACAAAGCCTGACAAGTTTCAAGAAGAACAGTGCAGGGGTTTGGGGGAACAACATTATTACAGAATGATAATTTTTGTCTGTGGGGAACAAAAGTATTACAGAGTAAACCTACAGCAAACAATGTGCCTAGTACATTTGATCATGCTGTGGACAAGCAAAACTCATGACATGGGTGACACTGTGTGTCTTAAGGTGCAGCAGGGTGAAAGCTGCAGGATGGTGGCCCCTGCTGAGCCCATGACACCTGCCAGCTGTCGAGGAGATCAGTGCAGGGTTCTGGGTTTCAGGGCCTTGCACCTCTGGCTGCTGACAGGCAAAACTCGTGACATGGGTGCTTGTGCAACTGACTGTGTCTGGCTTGGGGCAGTTGATTGTCTGTATTTATTATTTCCTCTCCTTAGTCTGTGATTTTGTAGGTGTTAATTGTTCCTAATTAATTGGCTACATTAGGTAGCTACTGCATATTGAGTGGGTCCCTGAGTGAATCATGATTGATTGGTAACACAATAGCTTAGCAGTCAGACCTGCAGTATGTTCCTCCCTTCACCACCCCCCCCCACAGTTACACAAGCTCCCATTTCACAAGTTTTATCTGTCAGCAGCTAGAGGTGCAGGGCCCCATAACCAGGAAGGTCTGCACTGATCTTGACAGCTGGCAGTCTTCGGGCCTCAGCAGGGGCTACCATCCCTGCAGCTTTAACCCTGCTGCACCTTAACACATGCAGTGTCACCCATGGCATGAGTTTTGCTTGTCTGCAGCTTGAGGTGCAGTTTCTCCCAAGCCCCTGCACCCATCTTCTTGAAAATTGTCAGGTTTTGTGGCCTAAGCAGGGGCCCCCACACCTGCAGTTTTCAGCCCTCTATGCCTTAGCACACACAGGGACATCTATGTCATGAGTTTTGCCTGTCTGCAGCTTGAGGTGCAGTTCCCCCCAAACCCCTGTATCAATCTTCTTGAAGCATGGTGGGATTATGGCCCTGTAGCAGGACACCAGGGTGCCTGCTACTAGATAATGGTGTGTAGCAGGACACTAAGGAGCCTGCTACTGATAGTGGTGATATAGGCTTAGCTGCCACTCAATAGGGCAGCACAGCTGTGAGTTGCCAGTTGCTAGGGCAACTAATTGGGTCAGCTGACTGCCAGGGGGCAGGGCCTGGCCTTTATAAATAAAGAAGTCTAAGGCCAGAGCCAGTTCCCTCTGGCAGCTGGAGGAGCAGCAACTCTGCTGTGGAGCAGAACATGGCATGGCCTTCTGACTGACTGAGAGTGTACGTGATGGAATGGTGGGGGGAGAGACCCCTGACAGGTGTGTACGTTCTAGCCAGTAGGCTTATTGCTATGTTACAGCCATGTGGCTTGTGGTTCTGTTTAGTTATTGTTAGACTGGGGACCGGGTGAGACTGTAGGGGTGGAGGAGGCCTCAAGGGAGCTCCCTGGTAGAGGGAGAGTTCCTAGCACCACATAGGGTGCTGTGTAGTGGGGCATCCTGACCCCAGCCCAGTGGGGGTGATATTGGGATGAGCCCCAATTGGGAACCCCAATTGGGATGAGCCTCAGTGGGGCATAGGCCTGAGAAGGTGGGTCTGGGGGCCAGGTGAGGCTAAGGCAGGCCTGAGCCCCAACCTGGGGAAGCCCGAGTCGGGCATAGAAGGCCCAAGGGTGGGCAGCCGGATGAAAGGTGCAAGCACAGGCCCGAGGAGTGCAAGCACAGGCCCGAGTGCAGGCAGCAGCGTGAGGAGCGCAAGCAGAGGAAGCCCTAGGCGGACATAGAAGGCTTGAGTACGGGCAGGCACAAGAGAGGTGCGGGCGAGGAGCTCAAGCACAAACCTGAGAGAGGGCGAGGAGTGCGAGCATAGGCCCCAGAGAGGGCAGGGAGTGTGAGATGAGCAAGGGCTCTGGACCGGGCAGGGGAAAGTGTGAGGCGCAAGTACATTGAGCAGGCCCTGGGAGAGGGCGCGCAAAGTGGGCATTGGGCAGGCCCAGTGGGGCGGTGCCTGTGAAGGGGAAGGCCC
Organism: Crocodylus siamensis; assembly: GCF_052110815.1. Classification (NCBI taxonomy): domain Eukaryota; kingdom Metazoa; phylum Chordata; order Crocodylia; family Crocodylidae; genus Crocodylus; species Crocodylus siamensis. The sequence goes on from NW_028324651.1 coordinate 8,340, forward strand.
GGAAGGGGGCAAGCCCAGTGGAAGACCCTGGAGAGAAGGGCGAGTCTACTATGGAGCCCGAAGAGAGAGAGCGGGCTACTTAGAACAGTCCCAGAGATAGGCCAGCGCAGGGAGTAGCTTCAGAATCGTGGTATCAAGACCAGCCCCATGCCAAGGGGGCAAGAAGGCAGCCTCCCATTGATAATAATAAGATCAAAGACATGGCAGATGAGAGAGAGGGTGCGACCCAGACTTGGCACGGTACGCAAGGGTGCTAGGGGAGGTCACGGCACCCCTAGGGGACAGTCCTGCCACAGGCCCCTTGTGAGGTTACAAATACTTTAGTTTTCACTCCCCTGTGGTGTAACCTATACATGTGACATGAGTTTTGCCTCAAAGCTAGAGCTGTGCACAGAGGCTTGGGGTTGCCTCAGTGCATCCTTCTTTGGCCCCTGGAGGCTCTGTTCTCCTGGCTGGAGCTGGCAGCTCCCTTGGGTGCTCTCCTCAGTGTGCCCCACTTATTGCACTCATTTGAAGCTTTTAACCTAGCTCCTGGCCCTGTTTTGCTTCTCATTGTGCCCAGAAATCAGGTGATGTTGGGGGGGGTGGTTTCCACCTGTCCCACTCCCAGGTGGCTCAAGCAGAGGTCAGCCCCTCAAGGGTATGTTAGTACCCAGTGCTGTGCTTGCCATTTGGAGGCAGTCCTGGCTGTGGAAAGCCAAGTGCTCATGTGTGAGCACAGTGTGCTGTGCCTCATGGTGCCTGCTGGAGGTTGGGGATCATCTTGCAGGTGGAGCTGAAGGGGCCAGTGATGGTGCATCAGGATGAAGCTGTTTGTGAGTATAAGGGTGTTGGGGGCCCTGACCTGAGCAGAGGGTAGGGCTGTTGGTGGAGTCCCCTCCCCACAAGCAGTTTCTGATGGTCCCCAAGCTTTTCCTGCTTTAATGGGCAGCCACAGGTCATCCATTCAGATCCCAGACCTTTCAGCCAGAGCAGCTGCTGCTTGTTGTGTTGTAAATACCTTCTCCCTGTGACAACTAAATCCTTGAGGATCTTTTAATTTTATGTATCCCAGGCCAAATTAGCCAAAACTAATTCCCAATCCAAGAGTCCAGAACCATAAGTGGTCTTACTACCAGCAAACATCCTCCACTCGCACCTGGGGCTTCACATGTTTCCAAACCCTTTGGCAGGCATCGTACCTGCAGGTACATGCCCAGAGGCTTGGGGTTCAGATGCCCCCAAGTTTTGCTTGCCCTTTAGCCATAAAGCCCTTGGAGCAGTGGTGGGGGGGATGCATCTTCGCTGTGAGATCTGAAGCCTTGAGGATCTGCCCAGCTCTAAGCCTGTCTCCTGGGCAGGGGTGGCTCTGCAGAGGGAGAGGAGCCTTCTCCTCCCCTCCTTTGTGGTGAAGGGGAATGTGCCTGAATTCCCTGGACCTGCATGGCAGGAGAGGACCCAGATGTCCTGAGCTTTGATCAGCACATTTCTTTGCTCATTGCCCTGCTCCCTTGCTGGCTTCTCCTCTTCAGTGGGCTGTGGGAGGCATGTGCACATGTGTGTGTCGGGGGGGGGGCAGGGCAGGTGCCTGCTAGTACTGAGGGATGGTGGCTAGGCACTGGGGCTGTGGCCAGGTGAGGGCAAGGTGCCTTCCCCTCCAGCAGGGAAGGAAATGGGTGAGGGGATGTGGGGGAAGGGCTTTTTGGGTAGTGGGGAGCTGAGTGGCCATGGTCATGGGTGAGGAGGCTGGGAAATGCTGCCTAGCTGCCAGGGGGTGGGCATGGCCCAGCCATCTGGTGTGGTACAGAAGCCCCAGGCCAGGCCGGGGAGTGCCACAGGTCCTCCTCTCTCCAGCCCAAGGCAGAGCAAAGCTTGCTCTGCCACTGCCAATGTGAGCTGGTGCCACTGCAACCACTGCTCTCTGGCCTAGGTAGGATGTGGGAATGGGGGATACTCTCCTGAGGGGCTGTAGGGCAGGGGGATGTGGGTCAAGAGTGATGGGTATTGGCTCTGAAACCCTGCAGCAAAAGTACCCCTTCCCAATCCCTCTCCTGCAAGGGCATCCAGGAGGAGCAGGGAGGGGCAGCATTAAGTTCATATTGAGGGCGATGGGGGATGTTGTATAAGGAGGGGCAGGAGCAAGTCCATGAGAGACTGAGGCTTCATTTACCCTGCATCTCCCAGGCAGAGCTTTCCAAGAGGGCGCCCTTTGTGGGACATGGGGGCAGGGGATAAGAGCTGAGAGAATTTGGCTCCTGTATGCACTGCAGGAGGGAGGAGGGGTGGGGGTTGTGTGATGGAGAGTCAGTGCAGGGGATGGGGTTGCTGAAGCTTCCCAAGTGATCGAGATATTCCAACACCATCATAAGCTTGTGACCATTCACTTAGCCTCCTTAAATGCATTTTAAGTTCTCATCTAAAAATGCAGGAAAGGAATTGTTATAACTGAAAATTCAGTGCTTGGTCTCTCAGGCTGACACTCTTTTAGCCGTGGCCCCATGCTAGCAGGTGGCAGAGTTTCTACAGTTCCTCCCTACCCTGAGTATGCTCTTAGGGGATGCAGCCAGGGGATTTGCAAGGAACTTTGGTCCTGGGCTCCAGGGGGCTTTACGGCAGACCCTGCTTGACCAATGGAAGCCTTGTGGCCTATGGTGGATGTTGGGGAAGTGATTCTGCCTCTGCTGGTAGCTCTTCTGCTGCCTTGGGTTGGAGCCACTTTGAGGCCTTGCCTTGGCCCCTGGCAGATGCTCCTTATTGCAAGGGTCTGTCTGTTGGTCTGAAGTACCTAGGCAGGTCTGTCCAGTGAAGTAACGGGTGTGAGCTCTCACAGCCCTTGTATCTGCTTCTATCATGTAGAGCCCCAGCACAGCAGGTGGGCTCTGCCTGCACCTCCAAGGCAGGTGTATCCTGCACTGGTTCTCTGCATCCTGCTCTTTCCCTAATGGAGGCTGTAGTTGCAGATGTGTTCCTTGAGGCTTAGCAGGACCCAGCCACTGCCCAGCCCTGGCCAGCCAAGTGGGAAGAGTTGGTGCAATACCATTACCTCAGGTCCTGCAGAACTGTTCCTCAGCCCCAGCTTCCTCCCCCTCTCTAGCAAGAGGCTGCGGCTGATCTGGGGAGGCACTGGGAAGACCCAAGCCCCAGGTTGGGAGAAGAGGAAGGTGCATAGGAAACCAAGGCCTGGCTGCCTGGCAACATCTTGCAGGGAAGTGAGAATCAGGGCACCAGGCGCCCATCCTCAACTACACCTCATGGAGCATGGGCTAGAAGCAGGGGAGCTGGGCCTGGGTCCCTCTTCCCTCCCTCCCTCCCTGGTTGGGGTCTGTGTGATCCCCTGGCCCCTGGGTTGTGTTCCCACCTGGATGCCATGTGTGTCTAGCCACACAAAGAGATGGCTGTGCTGGCAGCTGCTGCCTCTGCTGCTGACCCAGGCAGGTGGGATCCTGCAGGGAATGTTGTTTCAGGACGGTGATATAGGGGGTCCTCAGGCTCTGGCTGCTCATTACAGGCCCAGGATGCAGCTGGTCTCAGGTGCTGGGAATCCTCTGTGGCTGGTTGTGGAGTCAGTAGAAGTGGGTCTATTGGTCATAAAGGGGTTTCCCCCTAGAGCCTCTGGAGACAAACCACAGCACAGTCTGCTTCATGCCATCTATGCCCTTAGCCAGCCTCACCCTTGGGTGCCTGCATACCCCTCAGTGCAGACTCTTGGGAAATCCCCCTGCCAGCACCAGGACAGAGAGATTGTGGATCCATCTGTGTTTCATTCCAGATTGTCTGGAAGGCATTTCCATTCCCTGAGGCCTGTGTGCAGACGGAGACGTGTATTGTCAGCTCCACGTGCAGGTGTCAGGCCTGCTCAGAGCCTCACCCTGAAAGGGGGCTCCTGGTCAAGCTTTCCCTGAGGGCAAGTGCACAACATTTCTGAGCATTGCCAGCCCCTTGGGTGAGCTGCCCCAGTCCCTACCTGCCAGCAGCTTGCATCTCTGGGGTGAAGGGGAATGGGGCAGCCCTCTGCCCCCCCCCATGGGCACAGTCATGGAGGGCCTGGGAGCTGGGGACTATGTGGTTGAATGGGCTGTCATGGGGGAAGCTCCTATGGGAGGAGTGACTAGAGGAGATGGGTCAGGTACAAAGAGAGGGTAGACATCTGTATTAGGGGTGTCCGTGGCACGACAGTGATGTGTGAGCAGAAGGGAAACCCAGAAGCTTTGCAGAAGGCCTTCATAGAGTCTCTGGGCTTTTCATTATGTCCTCCAGACTCCAGCAGGGAGCGAGATGCTAAGAACTTCCCTTTGAGACCCTCCCTTGCATCTTCTCTGCTGTCAGCTCAAGCGGGGTCAGTCCCATGGCAGTGCTGTAAGCCCGAGTGATGCTCAGGCCTGAGGGGAGCTCAGCGGATGCCTTGGAAAACTGTCTTTGGTTCTGCACAAGCAGCTCAGCGATTGGTGTAGGTGCAGTGTGCAGGGAAGTGCCTGGGCTCTGCAGGATCCTCTACTCGGGGGTGCAGGGACTTGGCTTCCTGTAAGTGCATGTCCCAGCACTCCTAATTTCAGTTGATGGGCGATGCCAAGGGCCTGAGGTAGAGAATGGGGTTGGCTATAGTGAGTCTAGAGAGGGAAGCTCAAGGCAAGCTGTGGGGTAAGACTGGCTGTGGGGGTTGTGGGAAACGCTATGCTTTGATCTTACTTTTTGCCTTTTGCATAAGGGTTTTAATTGCTGCCAGCTTGTGGAACCATGAGTGTGACTGGGGGGTCAGCAGCCCCTCCCTCACTGTGGCCAGCCCCCGGCCTGTCCTGGGGTAACTCTGGCCCCAGGGAGAAATGCTCATGTCTAGGGGCGTTCTCCCTCCTGAGGGCACAGCCGGGGCTGTCGGCATTGTGCTCACCAGGATTTCCATCCTGACATGGGAAGAGGTCCTGCCTGGCTGCACAGAGATTCCCTTTAGTGTTTCACAGTCATACACAGCTGTATCCAGAGGCTCCAGGGTGTCCTTGTGCAGGTCTACAGCTTCTGGAGTTGTCTGTGGAGATGGCAGCTCACCCCTGAGGAGCCTGGAAAGACCACTGCTCTGACCCGCCAGCCTGATTGAAGCCACCCACAGATGCCCTACTCTGTGAGCTTCACCATGTCTGTCCCTGCTCCCCCAGCTGCACCTCAGAGACATCCCCTGGATGAAATGCACAGAGCAGATGAGCCCCTGAGATGTCCCTCCCAGTGCTGCCCACTGTGTGAGCAGAGGGCATCTGGCCTAGGATTTAGCCCAGCCCTGATGGGGCCCTTAGGTCAGTTCTCACTCCCCTCCATAATTCCCAAGGGCAGGGTTGGGAGGGAGAGGACAAGGAGCAGATACATGGCACTTATGATCTGGGGGCTTTGCTCAGGTGCTGAGATGGGGCAGTGATGAGATGCCCAGGGCTCTGTATGTATGTGGTGCACTCGGCTCAGGGATTTGCATAGGGGTGGGCCCGAGCAGTGGCAGTACAAGAGCTGCCAGGAGGCTCTGGCTCTGTGCAGCCTCGGCCCATCCTGCTGAAGGGACAAGGGGAGTTGGAGCAGCCTCAGGGCCTAGCTCCTCCTTCACTGCTTCTCGCCAGACAGAGCTCAGTGCAGGAGGGGATGGGGGGCTCAGGGATGTGGGACTCAGGTGAGAAATGCACTGCCCCGTTCAGTGCTGCTGGGGGGGTCCCATGTCGGGTTGCCCTGGCGAGAAGAGCTCTCTGTGTCTGCTCCAGCCTGTCTGTCTGTCCACCCCTCCCCTGAGGGCCTGACAAATGACTATCCCTCGCTCTGTTTGTGTCCTTTAGTCCCAACTTGGATCACTACTGGGGCTCAATGTGCCACAGTTCATCATGGCAGACTGAAACCTGTTCCTGAGAGAGCATGCAGCTGGGCTCCTGAAGGGGCTGCAGTGGACAGGGTCTCAGTACACAGCCAGCAGCACATGCACTACATCCCCCCTCTGCAGAGCCAAATTAACCCAGGTCCCAGGGGTGATTTCCACAGATGCTTTGCTATGTGGTTGGACGAGGCTCTGAGGTCAGTCCTTTTAGACTTGTGCTGAGGGTCCCTGCTGTGGGGCTGGATGGACTCAGCTGTGGGAGCAGGCAGCACTGGGTGCAGAATGGGGCTGTGTAGGCCAAGAGAGGGGAGCAGGGTTGTAGAGCAGGGTCAGACCAGTGCATGAGCCAGAAACACAGCTCCCATGAGCTGCCTGTGGGAGGTTGGGGATACTCTGTGCTCTCTGCCCCCTGCCAGGCTCTGGGTTCATCTGTCTCCTCCTCTCTGTCACTTCCCTGTAGTGTTGGATTGTCATGGGGTATACAAAAATGATTGTGTGTGTGTGTGTGTGTGTGTGTGTGTGTGTGTGTGTGCAGGCAAGTATGCTGATGTGCTGGGCCAGTAGGGGGTGCTCCTGTGTTGAGCCGCCCACCTCCCTGCACCTGCCCACCTTCCAGGCTCCGAATGCCTCCCTAGGGGTGCCTTATGTCTGGCCAACCCCCTTCCCGGAGCACACTCGCTAGCCTGGGGGTAACGAAGCTGCCACCACCCCAAGAATGGACTCACTCTTGGCCCTGTGTCCTTGGGGAAACACGGGCCTAAAGTTCTACTGGTACCCGACCCAGTACAGGCCCTTGGGGCACTTCCCCGAGTCTGGGGACAAAATGTATAGTCTCCCTTAGTCCACAGACCTAAGGGGTCTCTTAGGCATAATTTAGACCCACCCCTCAATAAGTCTCCCACCAGTCGCAAAGGAAGACTTTATTGGTTACAGGGGTAGGGTGAACATAGGGTACAAGATTGAGCAATATCCTAGAAATCCTAAAGAGCAAACAGTCTGGCTGAGGTAGCCTTCTGATCACGCATCTGAGTTACTGCCAACTAGATATCTAACCAGATCTCGAGTAGCTTACTCACACTTCAACCAGAGGCAGGTGAAGTTTCCCCTCTGGAAGCAGACAGTTCCTTGCTCATGAGTTTTTGGGGTGAGAGAGCCAGTTTTAGATGGTAAGGCTTCTCTGTGTCCCCTGCATGGCTGCTGTCCCCTCCTCCTGGGCAGTCCTAACTTACCTAGCCCGTGACCTCATTCACCTGGTCCAGTGGAGGTCAGCTCCAGTTGGCTGTCCACCAACCAATTTGAAGTACATCACCAGTTACCGGGCAGATTCCAGCCCACCAGGTAGATGCCCCTCACCCAGGCATGTGATACCAGTCCTGTAGGCAGAGGTAGCAGGTTTCCCCCCTCCCTCAGGAATGCAGCCAGCTCAGGTTACCTAAAGAGAGAGGGTAAGGGTGTGGTCCCCTCTGCTGGGCTCATCCTTATCAAATGGTCACAGCACAGAGGTTTGTATCACATTGTCACAGGGCAGAGATTTTGGGGAGAGACCAGGGTGGGTTTCTGCCACAGCTTACATGTACATGTCACTGCTTGCATGTGTGTGATGTCTCTGCTAATGCCCACATGTGTATCTGGGGTGCCAAGATGCAAGTGCTTAGTCCCCTTCTCAGCAAGGAGGGACGGGGGGATCAGGCGAAGCAGAGGGTGCAGTGGATCTGGCCTGGGAATAGAGACTGTCCCACGCCAAACCTGGGCCTGGTTGTGAGTCTACCCCAGCAGGGCTGAGCTGCTGGGAAGCACCAGCCTGGGCTTGCTCTTGTTCTTGTACTTTGTGCATGTCTCTTGCTTTCTCTGTCTCAGACGGGAAATTGCCAGGGCTGCCTGTTAAGAATCCACTTCCCCTTTTTGTGCAGCCCCTGCCCTGCTCTGTGTCACTGTGCTTCTGGCACAGTAATACGTGGCGGTGTCTGCAGCTGTCAGGGAGCTGAGCCGCAGGTAGTACTTGGTGTTGGAGGAGTCCACGGAGATGGTGATTCTGTTCTGGAAAGCTGGGTTGTAGCTTGTGCTACCACTCCAGTCCCCATCCACTCCAGCCCTTTGCCAGGAGCCTGCCGGATCCAGTTCCAGTAGTAACTGCTACTGACAGTGCCACCAGTGACGGTGCAGGTCAGGCTGAGGGTCTCTGCAGGCTTCACCACTCCTGGGCCAGACTCCTGGAGCTGGAGTCTGGGACTGGATGCCTGAAAAAAGCAGGGATCAGTCAGCATCCACCAAGACAAAACTCCCCAATTTCTGCCACTTCCTGCAGCTCCCCCAGCACTCACCTGGGACCAGGGCCAGGAGGAGCAGGGGACAGAGCAGGGCTGTCATGGTGCTGCAGGAGGGGAGCCCAGAGGCTGGGAGGGAAGCTCAGCTCCTGGGGGCAGTGGCTCTGAGCACCCCAGGGCAGCTACTTGAGCAAGGAGTTGGGTTGGGATTTGCATAGAGGGCGTGTGCCAAGGCCTGGCTTGGGACAGATGGGAAGGGGGGTGTGTGTGTGTGTGTGTGTGTGTGTGTGTGTGTGTGTGTGTGCGCGCGTGCGCGCGCGCATGTACTTGTGGTTTTCCTCCCTCTTCCTCCTTCGCCCTCCTGGTGCCATGGCCTAGCTACTGACTGGTTGCTGCAGAGCAAACCCTTCAGCTCTGACCTCCTGAGGTCCCCCCAACTCTAACTTTGATTAAACTTGCTGCCTTCACATGGCTGAACATATCTGTCAGAAGCAATGGGTTTGTCCCCCTTTTACTTTACTTTTTGTTGTTTTCACTTTGGAAATGTTGTCATGTGAAAGAAAGAGCAGGAAAAAAGTGAGAGAGATGGCCAGAGAATAACCAACATCTTATTAATGTGTTTAAGGACACTTGCTATAGGTGCTTTTTCTGGGGGATTGTTCAGTGTTAAAGCATTCATCTTTCAACTGACCATAGAGGCCCATATTTCTCCTTCTGCATCTCAAAAACTCCTCCAAAAAGCCCTCCCATTTTGTGTCTCTTTCTATCCTACTACTGTGTCTTCAGTCCCTTTCTATTTCCCAGTTAAAGTTCCAGAGTGATTCCCCTTAGCAAAATATTGCCAAATCCTACCTCAGTGCCGGGGAGAAAGTGGTGTTATGGGTATGTGGGGGATGGGTGTCCCTTAGGAGGATGGCTGAGATGGTCAAAATGTCCTCCACAGATGAAGGGAGACCTCCTCTGCAACTGCTCTGTGATTTAGGAATTGTTTAGGGTGCTCTCTGGTGGGACAATGTGACTTCTCCAATCCTTGCTGATGCCGTGGGAGGACATGCTGCATAGTCACTAAAGTACAACTCAAAACCATCTCTTTATAGTAGTGAGGATGTCCTGTTCCTCTCTGTCCCTTTACTGCAGCTCTTTCCAGCATCCTCTGCTCTCAAGGAGTGACCAACAGCCGAGCTCCCTGAGAGAGTGCAGAGCCTTATGATGGAGCCGAGCCCCCGCGCTGAGACCCGAGCCCCACACGCAGTGCTGAGATTCCTCCTCACTCCCTCCCATCTGCCCTGTGCCCTAGCACTGCAGTGTGCCCATTGCTCCTGGCACTGCTCACACCTCACCATCTGTGCACCACAGGTTCCAGGTCACTCTTGCACCACTGCCTAGTGCTGGTACTTCCCTGCAGCCACGTGTCCCTTCCTACCTGTGCCAGTTCATTGTCACAGGGATGGCCCCGATGCCCACTGGTGGCCTCGCTGCTCCTGCCTGACTCACAATCTAATGCCACTCTCCTACCTTAGTCATCTGCCCTGCCTTGTGCTTAATAGTACTGATTTGGGGTGGCTGCAAACAGGCCTTAAAGTGAGCCTCCTCCCAATAAGACCCCACTGGCTCCCTCCTAAGACCCCTCTAGCCTCAATCTAGCCCTCAGGCTTGGTAAGTCTCTTTCAGCCTACCTGGGCCCCTGTATGGCACCAAGAGCCTTAAGGGCAAACTGTTCGGATCCATCACCTCACCTATACTGTTCCCCAAACCTCATGGGTGTCCTCTCTCATTGATGTAACTGTATATATGCTTGAGCCCCTTGAGCGCTTGGACCCCCAGTCCCATGCGCAGCCCCTACTCTGGGCCCTCAGACCATCCAGTCCAGCCTGGCCCACTCTGGGCTCGGGGACCCTCCAGCAGAGTTCAACCTTCCCCTGGGCTTTTGCACCTTCTGGTCTGGGCCTCAGCAGCTTGCTAGGCTCTGGGCTCATCACTGGGACCTATTCACAGCCTGAGACTCCTCAGTCACCTGTTCTCGAAATGGGCCTTGATTCTGTCCTAGCAAGGGGCAAGGCTAACCTACTGGTGTAACTCAAATGAATAGGAAACACCACCACCCCCTGGCAGACATCTCCGTCCCACTAGGTGTTTCACATAAATGAAGACCACTCATCTGTAAACCCAGTCTTTCTGATTCCCGGGAGCTTGTCTCTGTTCCCTGCCCTGCAGAGTTCAACCCCAAATTCCCGGTCCCTTTGGGAGCTGTGCAGCCAGGAGCTTCTCACTTCTTGGTTGCCAGGGATGGACTCCCTGCCCAGTGCAGGATCAGGGCTCTTCTGGCTCCAGCCTCAGCCCTCTGCTGTTCAGGTGAGTCCCTCATGAACTCCCCTCTGCTACCTGCAAGTGTAGAAATTTTCTAACAAGATCATAGTGAATACTGTAGAAATCAACTACAAAGCAAGACTCAGCATTTCACGAACACAGCCTGATAAGACTCCGGAATGACTAAACCTTAGTCGTCTTAAAGTCTGAAGCAATCAAGGATTACTCAGCATTTCAAAAACAGGTAGATAGCCAAAAACCAGTTTGAACCAATTAAGGGTCTCTCAAACTGACCTGATATCTTGTTTTCTTTCACAGTGGAAAATTCCCACCTGCACGCGCATCTTGCCTGTAAACTATAACATGCCTCTAACAGTTTTATTTGGGGCCTCTGAGTTCGCTCAGGGTGCCCAGCATGATGAATAAATTTTGAGACTGACAGCGACTCTGTGTCTTTGGGAATAGCTCCCAAGGGGTCACGAACTCCTCAACAATTTTGGTGACCCAGATGGGACCCCCTGTGTGCTGACCTGGCTGCTCGTCATCTGGACCAGCCTTCCCAGCTGGCATAGGTGAGTTTGTCACCATTTGGAGGGGTCAGTCCGGGCATCGGGTAAGTGGGGCCTGCCGTGAGGGGTAGCTGTTGCCAGGAATTTATAGACCAGAATGCTTAAGTCTCAGGAGGATGGGACAATTGGCTTCAAACATCCCACCGGGATCTCCTTTAGGGAGGCTTCTCCAGGTTTGGGGAGAAGGGAATCTGCTGGTGCAGTCTGGCATGGACAGGAAGCGCGCTTGTATTTTGTGTACACAGGACTGGCCTGTCATAACTCAACAAGGTGCTCCAGATAAACAGTGGCTGAAATTTGGCTTATTTGATTGGTCTTATTTGGTATTCCTTCGAATGGAATTGGTAGTTTTAAAACTTCAACAGATGGGTTATTGGTACCTGTGGGCTGAATTGGCCGAAAAAGCCCCAAAACCGGTTCTTTGCTCTACCACTCCACCGCCTTATGATCCTCCGATTTCAGTCTCTGTGGAGTCTGAAGATGACCCTGAGCCTCTCTACCCTGCTCTCCCTGTCCCCGGTCAACCCCTGCCCCCTGACGAGAGTGGTGCAGCTCCTGTGGCGTCAGCGCCGGCTCCGAGCTCCCTGCCTCCAGAGGCTTTTCTTCAGTCTGGACCCGGAGCCGGGGTCCTGTGGGGGAGGCATTTCCACCCAGCCACGGGAAGGAACACCCGAATGCGGTGGTTCAGGCTCCTTTGCGAGCCTACCAGGTCCCCTTTGTAGATGGCGGGGACAGCTTCCAGGTTCGTCGTACTCTAATTCATGTGCCTTTCACCTGAGGGGACCTCCTCATTTTGCAACAACAGACCCCCTCTTTTTGGGAAAAACCTGATGAAGTAGGATGCACTATTCGGCACATAGTCTATACTTATGACCCTTCTTGGTCAGACATGCAGGAACTCATGGATACCCTGCTGACCCCAGACGAGTGGGCTAAAGGTTTAGACTGTGCCAGGGCTGTTGCCTCAGCAGCAAACAGAGATCCTTGGCCTTCTAATGAACCTAATTGGGATTACAACACCCCTGGGGGAAGGGCATCCCTGAGGGAAGCCCGGAATTATTTACTAGCAGGCTTTGATGAAGCGAGTAAAAAGCCTGTGAATTGGGAAAAATTCCATGCATGCAGACAGGGACCCGAGGAGTATCTGGATGCCTTCTTTATCCATTTGTGTGAAGCAGCCAAGACATACGTTCGTCTTGATATAGATAAACCAGAGCATGTGGCTGGTATCAGCCTTTGTAAACCAGAGTGCTTGATATCAAGGAGCATTTCTGCAGGTATACTCCAGGGTGGGAAGGAAAGAGTATGTTAGAGATAAGAAACATAGCAAGCTATGTGTTTGATGGGAGAAAGGAAGATTTTAAGCTAGTAGCTGCAATGGTTGAGGGAACTGTACCATGTCAGGAAGAGGACGGAACAGGGGAAGGGGCCAGGGAGGGTTTCAACAAAGGGGATTGGGTCAGAGAAACCAGGGGGAGGGGTGGTCCACAGTTCAAAGGGCTGGCGAAGTATGTTACCACTGTAAACAACCTGGACACTTCAAATGAGTGTCCCCATCTCTGGGGACAAACATTGGAGCCATCTCAGAACAGGGCCCCCCTCCGGACCAGTGACTCAAGGAGCCGGTGTCTGACAGGAAAGGACTCAATGACCCAACTGACCACCCTCACCCAGTCTGCCCTGCGGTAACTATAAATTGAAGTAAGAGTGACCCTGTTGCCTCAAAGATAGGAGAACAACGATATGATTGTTTAATTGACACCGGCCTACTATGTCTAGTTATCTACCACTCCTGAGCGTGCAGGTCTAATTGAGGAAGGAATGGAGAATGTGATGGGAGTGGGGGGGGAATGTTCAAAACTAGCAGAAGTGCCCCCACTCGAGTCCAAGTGGGACCCTTGTCGTGTGAGCACCCCTTTTTGTTGTCTGCCCGTGCTCCTATGAATTTATTAGGACGGGACTTACTGTGTAAGCTGAGGGCCACTCTAAGCTGTAGTCCGGAGGGAATAACTTTAGAATTACCAATTGACAAACTGCCTTATTTCGCTGGGGCATTGGCCTCAGGGGAGGAAAAGGGAAATTTACCGGTGGAACTACAACAATTGCCAGCCACATTGTGGGGCTGGGAGGCCACCGATGTAGGGCTGCTGAAGTCTGCCACTCTGGTTGTTATTCAAAGCAAGGGGGGAGTCCCGCCTTGTGTGCCTCAGTACCCGCTGAATAAAAAAGCAGAAGAAGGTTTGCAGCCCCTTATAGATGAATACATCAGGAAAGGGATTCTAGTGGAGTGTCAGTCTCCTTGCAATACCCCCGTGTTACCAGTCAGGAAACCTAAATTAGGAAAGGATGGCAAGCCTGTATATCGTTTTGTGCAAGACTTACGTGCTATAAATGATTATGTGGAGCTGCCATTGTTCCTAACCCTGCCACTATTGTTACCTCCATCCCTGGTGGGCCCCCTGATTCACAGTAATTAATTTGTGTACTGTCTTCTTTTCAATCCCAGTTGCAGCCCACTCTCAATACCTTTTTGCTTTCACTTGGAAGAGAAAACAACATTTAACCTGGACACCTCCCCAAGGATACACAGAGAATCCTACTATCTTCAGCCAAATCCTGACGAGAGACTTACAAGGTATCATACTTACCTCGGATATAGTGCTTGTATAGTATGTAGATGACCTACTACTAGCATCACGGACTCAGGTAAGCTGCCGGACAGATACTTTAAGACTATTAGAAGGATTAGCTGAAGGAGGACATAAAGTATCCCCAGGAAAATTACAATATTGCCAGAAGGTTACATACCTGGGGCATGTGATCTCAGAGGGACTGCGGGAATTGCCTGATGAAAGGGTAAAGGCTATAAAAGACTTGCCAAAGCCCACCACTAAGAGGCATATGCGAGCCTTTTTAGAATGCTGCTGCCAAATCTGCTGCTCAGCAACCCCTAAGTCTCAACGCCCTTGCTCCTGTGTGGGAGACACCGAGGGCCTTGGAAGGATATGAGCAAGCGTGCAAAGGAGAAGAAGACTGGAAACGTCTCTATGGGGCTTATTCAAAAGATGGAATGTGGTACACTAGCAATGACTGCCCCATCTTAAAACATTACAGCGACCCCTGTGCCAAATAGTCCATGGGCAAGGTCATTATGGGGCACCTGCCATAGCTGAAACCATTCTCCAAGTTTGGTTTGCCCCTGGGATCCATGCAGTGGCTAAACGAGTGACTAGCATCTGCTCCACTTGCCCAGCCTTCAACTCTGGCCCAGAGAGAAAAGCCCCACCTGGGGGCCAACTTTATCAACCATTTGAAAGACTGCAAAGAGACTTCATTGAACTTCCCCAGTGCCGAAGATACAGATATGCCTTAGTAGTGTGAGATCAGCTCACCCATTGGGTGGAGGCGTTTCCTGCCACCCATGCCTCTCATCAAGTCGCTCATGCACTTCTAAAGGGCATTATTCTGCGGTTTGGTATACTCAAGTCATTGACTCAGATCAAGGAGGTCACTTCACCTCCCAGGTCTTACAAACAATTTACACACAGTTGGGAATCACTAGGCAGCTTCACACCCCTTATCACCCTCACTCATCTGGAGGGGTGGAAAGGGCAAATCGGACTCTAAAAACCCTTCTAGGCAAAGTGTGTTCGGAAACTCAGCTGAAGTGGCCCGAGGCATTGCCCCTTACACTGTTTAATATGTGAAACACGCCTACAGCTGATGTTAAGATATCTCCCTATGAGCTTTTGTTTGGTCATCCACCCCCCATTACCCATGGTATCCTTCCTCCAGCTACAGGATTGCTAGCGGGGGATAAGAATTTAACCCATTATGTGATTTCTTTGCAGAAGCACCTTACTTCTTTACAGCGCCGTGCTGCTGTTCAGCAACCTGTACCCTTTGTTTGCGAGATACACCCCTTCAGTCCCGGTGACTACGTGTGGGTCCGTGTTCCATGACGGAAAAGTTGCCTAAAGCCAATGTGGGAAGGACCATACCAAGTCCTACTAACCACCCACTCCGCAATCAAGATCACCGAAAGGAATTCGTGGATCCATCACACACACGTGAAACCTGCAGTGTTTACCCCAACAGAACATCATCGTGTACTTCCCCTTAGGCTTCGGAGATCCAACAGTCAGTGGACAATATGTGCCTTGCAAGTACTGTCATAAGTACATTTGTGTTAGTAGTTTGGGTGCCCCTGCAGTCTCACCCGGTTCATAGGAGTTTATCCTGGCACCCAACTAGGGTATACTAACACCAAACAAGTTCGAGACAAAGTTAATCAAGTCCCGCCTAAAAGGGCTTCTGCTGTCATGTAGAGGTCCAATGATTCCCCAGGTCAATGTAAGCTGTATGGGTATTACGCTAATAGCAATGAAATTTGGTGTGCAGACCCCACCACAGAGGCAAGTCAAGCTTAGAAGAATGTGTTGAAATGTCTAAAGCTGAGTGCCAGAAGTGTTGAGATGCCTGAAATCCCGGCCTTTGAAGGCCAGGATCAAAGGGGGGAATTGTAGAAACTATCTAACAAGATCATAGATAATACTGTAGAAGTCAACTACAAAGCAAGACTCGGCATTTCACGAACACAGCCTGATAAGACTCTGGAATGACTAAACCTTAGTCATCTTAAAGTCTGAAGCAATCAAGGTTTAGTTAGCATTTCAAAAACAAGCACGTAGCCAAAAACCAGTTTGAACCAATTAAGGGTCTCTCAAACAGACCTGATATCTTGTTTTCTTTCACAGTGGAAAATTCCCACCTGCACATGCATCTTGTCTGTAAACTATAACATGCCTCTAACAATTTTATTCAGGGCCTCTGAGTTCGCTCAGGGTGCCTAGCATGCTGAATAAATTTTGACAGACTTGACTCTGTGTCTTTGGGAATAGCTCCGCAAGGGGTCACGAACTCCTGAACACAAGCAGCCCCTCACATGCTTGCTCTTTTGAAGGAGCAGGCACATCCCATCCCTGCTACACTGGCATATCCCACAGTGCTCCCTTACCTGCACACCTCCAACAGCAGTTGCTGGCCTCAGCCAGGATCCTTCTGGGAGAGCTGCCTTGTGCCATAACCTACCTTGAATCCCATGAGACACCTCAGGTGTACACACTTTCCTTTCTGGACGATCCACCTTCTCAAAGGCTTTGGCTTATTTGCAGCTCCCGGAGCCATGCAAACAGAGCTCTGAGATGGAGAAAGGAGCCAAAATCCCCTTGGATCACACTGGAACTGGGGTTCTTGGGTCACCCAAAACCTTAGGAGGAAAGGACCCAAAGTTGCCTCCACTGGGTGGATAGTCATGTGTGTGATCAAGGGCCCTAGTATCATGAGGAGGCCCAAAAGCTTTCACTGAGGTATTTTACTTGCCCTAGATGCATTTTGTTTTGCTGTTTCCCTGGCACAGTAATACATGGCTGAGTCATCTGTCATCAGGCTGTTCAGCTGCAGCTGGGCCGTGCTGATGGAGGTGTCCCTGGTGATGGTGAATTGTCCTTTGAAAGCCTCGTCATAGCCAGTACTACCAGTACTGGTGCTGATAAATCCATTGTACTCAAGTCCTTTTCCAGGGGCTTGCCTTTTCCAGTTTATGCCAAAGCAAATAAATGTGTGACCAGAGTCACTTTTGTGGACTCCCCGGGCTTCTTGCTTTCTGTTCCAGCCTGGGTCAGCTGGATCTGGGAGCTGACTTCTGCAGAGAATGGAGAACAGAGGAAATCAAGTTCTGTTCATTTCTGCCTTTTGAAAGCTCTTTTCCCTAACTGCATCCAGGTCCATCCTGTTGTTCTTGCCTGGGAGTCTGAACTCCTTTTCTCTTTGAACCCTTGCAACTCTGTTGCCACCCTGTAATGGGGGGATCCACTCTTGTCCCATTTTCTTCCGAGCAAGGGAAAGAGCAGAAGCCAAGCCTGAGATACTCAGTGGTTCAAAAAGAATTTGGATGCTGAGTCCTGAGTAATGCTGATGACACTTGGACTAGTGAGCACCTGGGTGGGCTTTAGCTCACAGTTCCTGCATCCAAGGTCTGAGCCCTGACCCTGAAACCCTCACTGCCTTCCCCAAGGCCCTTCTCTCCCAAGGGGTCTGCTCATCCCCTGCACTCACCTGAGCAAGCTGCCAGGACAAGGATCATGCCCAGACCAGCCATGTCTTCCTCTTGGTGCCCTTGTAGGCTATATATGCACAACTCTTTTTGACTTGTAGGTCAGATTTTTCCCTTTATTAGGAAGTTTCCCTGACTCTTTTGCATGTCATCATGGCTAGAGCATCTGTGTGATGCTCACCTGCACCAGCATTTGCCTTTAAATGTGCTGGAGTGCAAAGAGGGGCCAACAGTATCACTGCAGTCCTTCTTGGGCCCTGATTCAGGAGAGCTCTTTCATCAGGGGGGCTTGATCTCCCAGTCAGGCCTTGGAAGCCTCTCATCACAGGCAAGCTCTGTTGGTGAGCCTGGCTGTCCAGAACCACAGCCAAGGTTTGGAGACAGAGGTGCCACGTGCTAGGTTTTCATGTTCCCACTTTATAAAATCCACCCCTAAACACCTGGAGATAGTGATGCCCTCAGTGTTGTTCCTCTTTTCTGTGACCTATTCACACAGTCAATGTAAAAATCTGCTGCAACCATGTGGCTGTGCACATTTGCCAAGAACAGAGGGAACGAATCACCTGGTGATTACCAGGCAGGGCAGAGAGCAGGAACCCAAAGGCCACAAGGATCTTCATGGTGTGTAGGGCAGGATTTAGCCAGTACCTGTTGCACACTGACTGCATGAGTTTCCCAAAGATTAGGGAGACGATGATCGAATTGCTCATGGGTCCTGTTGCTCATAAGCCAGAGGAAGCAGGGAGCAAACACCAGCCCAAATTGCTCACAACAGCTATGTTCAGAATGGAGACAGGTTTGGGCAAAGGTCCCAAAAAACAAACAAACTGGGGATCTGCAGTAAACAATTGTTCTTTTCACATTTTATACTTCTTGGTTCATACATATTAATATTTACTTCACCTATGTGCTGCCAGGGCCCCTGCCCGGGGGCGCGACCTTCCCAGGGCTTGTCTGAGGCCTCCACCCAGATGGAGCCCATGGGGGGGCTGGCGTCCCCCAACCCCCTGGCCTGTGGGAGCTGCCCAGCAAGGCCTGGGGGGGCAGGGACTGGGAGGCGTGGGTGAGGGAGCTCCAGGAGGAGGTTAGCAGGCTGAGGGGAATCCGAGAGGCAGAGGAGGAAATTGACAGGTATTTTCTTTCCCTGGAGGGTTGTACGACCAAGGAGGATGCACCTCAAGATGAGCCCTCCACTGCTAAGTGGCAGATGGTCACCTCCCATGCCAGGGCTGCTCGTACCACGGTAGCACCAGTTCCTCCAGTTGGGCTGGAGAACAGGTACGAAGCCCTGGCAGCCAGGAGGAGGAGGAAGTAGAGGATGAAACTGGGGAGGAGGCAACTCCACGCTCACCACGTCCCGTGCAGGCTGAAGGAGGCAAGAAGGCCAGGAGAAGGAAGCATTGCGTGATCGTCATTGCTGACTCCATCCTGAGAGGTACGGTGGGCCCCATCTGTCGCTGAGACCCCTCAGCACATGAGGTATACTGCCTACCTGGAGCGAGGATTCAGGACGTGACAGAGATGATCCAAACCGTAATCTGGCCCAGCGATTATTACCCCCTGGTCCTAGTCCATGTGGGCACTAACGATGCGGCCAGGAGGAGCCCTGATCGCCTGATGGAGGACTACCACACTCTGGGGTGTGTGCTGAAGGAGATGGCTGAACAGGTGGTTTTCTCATCTATCCTGCCAGTGAGTGGATGAGGTAGTCGGCATGAAACGTGCATCGTGGAGACCAACTGGCGGCTACAGGAATGGTGCTTCGAGGCGGGCTTTGGCTTCCTCAGCCATGACCAGCACATCACGACGAGAGACATGCTGAGATGGGATGGGCTCCACCTTTCCCCTAAAGGTAAGCGTGTGTTCTCTTCTAGGTTGGCGGACCTACTCTGGTGGGCTTTAAACTAGGCTCATCAGGGGAAAGGGAAGATGAGGGCGGAGGAAACATCAGACTGCCAGACCAAACAGCACCCACAACTACAGCCCAGCCCAGCCCAGACCGACGAGCGAAGCAATCAAACAGGTAAGAGAGAGGGGCCAGGGTAATGCTGGGACTAGGGGGTCAGTACACAGATCTACCGGAGGCCTCAAATGCCTCTACACAAATGCTTGTAGTATGGGTAACAAGCAGAGGAACTCACCCTGACACCAGCCCGGACATAGTGGGGATTACAGAAACGTGGTGGGACTCAACGCATGATTGGACGGTGAATGTCAAGGGCTATAGGCTGTACAGGAGGGACAGGATAGGAAAGAGAGGTGGGGGCGTGGTGCTCTATATTAAGCAGGAATACACATCCTCGTCAATTAGTAAGGAGTCAGGGGAGGGGCACTCTGAAATGCTTTGGGTTAGGGTACAAGGCAGTCGAGGGGAAAGAGACTTAACGGTGGGAGTCTACTACAGACCTCCCAACCAGGGAGAGGAGCTTGACCAGGATTTCTTGGGTCAGCTCACAGAGGTAGTGAAGGCTAAGGATGTGGTAGTCATGGGGACCTGAACTTCCCGGACATCTGCTGGGAAGAGCAGTCAGCCAGGTCTGACCGCTCACGTTGCTCACCAAAAGCAGCCGGGAATGTCTCCTTGCTAAAAAGGAGGCTTATACCCAATGGAAAGAAGGGGTCATCACCAGGGAGGACTATTCTGCAGTTGCTCAGGGATGTAGGGGGGTAGTTAGGAAGGCCAAGGCGGAGATGGAACTGGGACTAGCTTCCCAGAATAAGGACAATAAGAAGTCCTTTTTTAAATACATAGGGGGTAAAAAGAAGGTCCCAGGTAATGTGGGGCCCTTGCAGGACACGTTGGGAAACTTGGTTGTCACACCAGACAACAAAGCTAACATGTTTAATGATTTCTTTGCCTCTGTCTTCCTAAGTAGGGACCAGGACAGCCACCTCCCTGCTGGGCCCCCCTCGGGCCCCAGGGGAGGCACACCTGGGCCACGGGTTAGCGAGGATTTAGTTAAGGAGCTTCTGGAGGAACTGGCCATTTTCCAGTCAGCCGGTCCAGATGATCTCCAGCCTAGAGTTCTAAAGGAAGTGGCCGAGGTCATTGCAAATCCCCTGGCACGGCTTTATGAGCACTCATGCTCTGGAGAGGTACCGGAGGACTGGAAGAGGGCCAACGTAGTTCCCATCTTCAAAAAACGGAGGAAGGAGGACCCAGGAAACTATAGGCCAGGTAGTCTTACCTCGATCCTAGGCAAGCTGTATCAGAAAATTATTCTGGCACACATCCAGGAGGGGCCAGCAGGGGACTGCATGCTTAGGGGCAACCAGCATGGGTTCATCAGTGGCAGGTCCTGTCAGACCAACCTGGTGGCCTTTTACGATCAGATCACCAGATCATTAGATGCAGGGGTAGCAGTGGATATAGTCTTCCTGGACTTCCGGAAGGCTTTTGACACTGTCTCTCACCCCGTTCTCATTAAGAAACTGGGGGGCTGTGGTGTAGACACCCACACAGTCAAATGGGTCGCCAACTGGCTGGAGGGCCGCACCCAGAGGGTGGTACTGGATGGGTCCTACTCAACCTGGAAGGATGTGGGCAGTGGGGTTCGGCAGGGCTCGGTCCTCGGGCCCACACTGTTCAACATCTTCATCAGTGATTTGGACGAGGGGGTAAAAAGCACCCTGTTCAAATTTGATGATGGCACTAAGATGTGGGGAGACGTGGGCACACTGGAAGGATGCAACAGGCTACAATCAGACCTAGACAGGTTACAAGGGTGGGCGGATGAGAATAGGATGGGTTCCAACACAGACAAGTGCAAGGCGATGCACCTGGGGAGGAACAACCGGCACCATACCTACAGGTTGGGGAACTCCCCTCTTGTCAGCACGGAGGCGGAAAAGGATCTGGGGGTCATCACTGACTCCAAGATGAACATGGGCCGGCAGTGTGGGGAGGCAGTTAGGAAGGCCAACCGCACCTTGTCATGCATCCACAGATGCATTTCAAGCAGGTCAAAAGAGGTGATCCTCCCCCCCTGTGCGGCACTGGTCAGGCCGCAGCTGGAGTACTGCGTCCAGTTCTGGGCACCGCACTTCAAGAGGGATATGGACAGCATGGAGAGGGTCCAGAGGAGGGCCACTTGCATGATCAGGGGACAGCAGGGCAGGCCCTATGAGGAGAGGCTGCGGGACCTGAACCTGTTCAGCCTCCAAAAGAGAAGGCTGAGGGGGGATCTTGTGGCCTGTTATAAACTAGTCAGAGGGGATCAGCAGGCACTGGGGGAGTCACTGTTCCCCTGAGCACCGCCAGGAGTGACCAGGAATAATGGTCACAAGCTGGCAGAGGGTAGGTTTAGGTTAGATATCAGGAGGTGCTACTTCACGGTCAGGGCGACTAGGATCTGGAACCAACTTCCAAGAGAAGTGGTGCTGGCTCGTACCCTGGGGGTGTTTAAGAGGAGGTTAGATGAACATCTTTCTGGGGTCGTTTGACCCCAGTATTCTTTCCTGCCATGGCAGGGGGTCAGACTAGATGATCTGCTCAGGTCCCTTCCGACCCTAGAAACTATGAAACACCCCTCTTCAGGCATAGAGAAAGTCTGCTGGTAAATTATGTGCTTCCATGGGTAGAATAGAAGCCAATATACAAAATGCAGGTCTGTGAAAATGTGAATACATGGCAGTGAGGATCAGAGGGATGGGGATTGAAACAGGTTGGGGGGAGAAGGGGGAATGGTGTTCAGCATTTAGGTGATATGACAATAAATCTTCCCCTGCTGGTATCTGAGGCCCTCAGAATTGCAGGATATATGAATTCATCTCCTTGTGACTTGTAACCAGCCTGACAGTGTTTAAAATGCCAAGGGTCTGTCTTCTGCTTCTATCTGTGTGCTGCTCCCCTGGCTGTGTCCCCTGCAGCCTGTGGCTCTGGAGCTCCCCCGGCACTGGAATCCATCTTCTGCCATTGCAACAAGGGGTTCTTGTTTGAGCTCCCTTTCACATCCCCTTACTGTGCCTCTTGCATGGTAATACATGGCCATGTCCTCAGCTTTCAGGTTGCTCATTTGTAGGTAGAAGGTGGAGCTGTAAAAATAGGCTATCCACTCCAGTGCCTTCCCAGGTGCCTGCCTGATCTAGTACATACCAGTGCTGCTGAGGGTAAACCCACTGGTGACACACTGCAGCGTGTGGGACCCTCTGGGCTTCTTCACAGCTGCCCCTGACTGGGTCAGAGTCACCTGGGAGAGGGCACCTGGGGGAAGAAAATGTAGAGTTTGATTAACACACAAGCCCAAACCATAAAGGAGCAAACGAGAATTGACAAGGGTGTAACCTGGATCCTAGTGACACTGAAAGCCTTGTCCAGGGCCCTGTGTTAGCCCAAGACCAAGGGCTATTTAGCAACATGAGACTCCACATCAAGACTCCAGGCTGGAGGATGGGAGAGGTGTGGGGCAGGAAATACCTTCCAGTGCTGCTGCAATGAGAAGTAATTGGAGCCGCAGCACCATGTTTCCCTGTGAGGTTGGCAGAAGGAGATCTCTGAGGACTGGCTGGTCTTGCCCAGGGTCCTGGGGTGCAGCCTGGTGCTGAGGGAGACTATTGTTAAGAGGGAGGTGGCAGCCCTATTTGCATCTCCCATTTGCATCCTCCTTTAGGAGACACTAGCTGGTCCCTGACCACTCGCTCGCTCGCTCACTTGCCTGACCCAGCCGGGTTGGTCAGCATGGACAGGCTGACCCCTTCGTATGCCAAGGATCAGTTCATCAGAGCAATGATAAACTACAGTCAGACACAAGCACACAGGTGAACAGAATATCTCTGAATCCAGCTGGGTGTCCAGATGACGCCCTCATGGGCCAGCTGTCAGTTCATTAGGGCACATCTGAGCCAAACTGGGTCAATCAGCCTGTACAAGCTGATCCCCTTATGTGTTTCAAACTCAGCACGTCCCAGTCTTTAGCCTCTTGATGAGCAGACCCCACAGTATTTTTGGGCTCCACAGGGATCTTTAGCTTAGGTAAAAGACGCAATGCTCCAGAGCAATTGGGAAAGGAGAAGTAGAGAAGGAAAATATACCCAGTTACTACCAGTTCGACTATAAAAGTTATTTATTGCTAAGTATATGAAATATATAATGGCACTAGTAGTAACAGGCATGCAAAGGAAAAACAAACACAAACAATTATAGTATAACACTGGTTTCACTAAGTATTTGGGGAAACTTAGCTCAAGCTTAAGTAATACAGTTCAGGTTCAGAAATTTATGCCTAGGGAGAGAAAAGAGAACAGAGAGAGAGAGCGAGTGCTGGGATCTCACCAGTCCAAGGCACTTGGGTTGCAAAGTAACAGGTAACGTTCTCAGCACAATCCTTGAAGGGAGACGATCTGTTCTTCCAGCATCCCAAGAACAACAGCAGGTGGTGTGTGAGAGACTTCTCCTCTTGAAACACACACACTGCTGCTTTTTACAGATTTTTATACCCTCAGTTCAGCTTCTTGCAAGCATTCTCAATAGTGTAAATTACTGTCTTTTCTCTTGACAAGGGGTTATCTGGTTTGGAACATCTGAAGAAACTGACTGATAATCGGGCAACAAATAAGGTTAGGGAGTAAACAGACAATTGGGAGCCAGCTTGAAATTCCTGTGGATAGCAGCTATACTGATGGGATATCTCCTGGTTTCTTCAGAAACAAGAGATAGCTTGCAGCATCAGGGTTTGGGATTTTCACTTGTGAACAAGCCTCAGCTTAGCATAACTTTTCCAGGTCTTACTATAGTCTTTTAACAGACTTAAGGCAATTATTGGTGTGTTCATAACCTTTTGTGGAGACGACTTCCACCAGTTGTCTCGGGAAAAGTATGACAACACTTGTGGTCAGGGCTCCAATGGGCTGGACACTGTGATGAGCCCTTTCCCATTGTTCAAATGTTGCCCCTCTGTCATGGTGTCTTGCCTCAGCATTCTCTAACCTGGCAACTGAGTTTTAGTCAATCAAGTTTAAGTAGGACTCCCATAGTGGGACCGGGGAATGTACGGCCTGAGATGCCTATTCAACTGAGGCGGGGGGGAGTCCTTTGTAAATCCAGATTAGAACTGGTCTGATAAATGCTGAGCTGGATGTGTGTAAATGTGGCTTGATTAGCATTTGGAGCATAGATTTCCCATCATGCAGTGCTCCTCTGCTTCTCTGATCCCAGAATTCACTGCGGTCTCTGCGGATGTTCTGTTCTCCATCTACCACGTAAATGAGTTGTCATCTGGTTTCATCTTGGATGCAAAAGAGACCTAGGGCAGTTGTTTCACTCTTGTCACCCTTATCTGGAGGGTTTTAGGTGCGTCTCCCACTGCATCTTAATCAGTCTTGTTTAAGCGGGGGGGATCTTTGCAGTCAGACAGGCTGCGTCCTGTGTCAGGGTTCCCCAAGAACACAGGGCTGAGAAATAACAGGGGGCAGGTTCTGTCCATCTCCCTGCCTACGCCATCTCTCTTTATCTCTCTGCTCTCGCTGTCACCCTGTACCAAGTACTGTGGCCAAAGGCACAAGCCTGGACATGGCCCACGGTCAGAGGTTTCCTGCTTCAGTTGGATCCAGTGTAGGATGGGCTGTACGATGCAGTTTCCATGGGGAACTTTTGGTGGCCAGACTGAGCTGGGACTTTCTCCTGGACTGCAAGGATTTTGCTGCCCATGGGAGTCCATTCCTGGGTGCTGGCATGTGAAGGAGCTGCCTCTGCAGCAGAGACTCGGGCTCCTAAATCTTGGTGGATTCCTGTGACCCTTGACCTCCTCAACACCTCAGTCCCTTCTGACCTTGGGACTTCCTTTCTCCATCCTGTAGGTGCTACTGCAAAGTGTGAGCTTGGCTTGGTCCTCCCAGTGTGCTAGAGGCTTGCAGAGCCAATCTCACCTCACTGTCCTCTGCATGTTTAAGTACAGATGATCTGAGGGCCCAGGAGCTGCAGGACTGGGGCGGGGGGCAGGAGCTGCAGGGCTGGGGGGTTCTGAGATAAGCTGAGGGTCCTTGCAAAGAGTGTGTTTTTTTTTTTTTCCCCCCCCCCCACTGCTGTTCCCATGCATCAGCATCTCCTCAGGGAGGGAAATGAGTGAAGATTTTTCCTCATTGGAAGGAAGCTGATGCAGTGATGAGGGAAGATGTCTGGTGTGGAGGGATCCTCAATAAAGGCACAAGTGTGCTCATAGGATTCATTAGAGAGTGCAGCAATGTCCAGCTGGGCTGCTTGGGAGTTATGCATCCCAGTCCTCATGAAAAAGGCTCAGGGGTGTCTGTGTCTGTGTTCTTGCTCTGTGTTGTGGCAAGGGCCAGCCAAGGTCAGGGCCAAGACCCTTATGGGGAAAGCAGCAGATGGGGAGTTTAGGGGCCTGACAGGCACACTGGGGGTGTGAAGCTGCCTCCTGCTGGTGGGAAGGAGATGGGTCTGTGTGTCTGGGGGAGGGGGAAGGAGCTGCTTCTCTATGGCAGGAGATTATGCATGGGTGGGGCAGGTGCTGCCCCCTGGTGGAGGATTCTGCCTATCTAAGCCTGAGCCTCTCCAGGGTCAATCAAGGGGGCAGGAACCTCCCTGGTTCTGTCTCTGCTCCCATGTTCCAGGTGCAGCAGGAAGGTGGCAGGACACTGAGTCTCTCTCGACATCCTGACTGCACAGGCCCTGATGAGCTGGGGGACACTGTCTCCCTTCAGAGCTGGATGGTGTGGGGGTGGCAGTTCAGCTGCAGGAACCTGGCTCTGGAAGTATTTGAAGAGGGGGCACATGGCCCTTGAGAGACCAAGGGGACAACTTTCACCTTCCTATGAATAGACCTGACTCGCCCCTTCCATGCTCTGAATGGGACTGAACAGTTAAGAGGGAGCTGGGTTGAAAGGGTTAATTAGGGAGCTAAGATAGGGCTTTAAACTAAGATTGCTGGGGGATGGGGAAACACTGACTGGAGCATACCTGGGGACTGACATAGAAGAAAGCTCTGTAGATAGAGACACTAGTAGAGGCACTGCCATGGGAGCTGAGAGGGCAGTTTTCCATCAGTGTGACAGGAAGTTGAGGGCCTCAGTAGGAAGATTCAGGTGCCTATACACTAATGCCAGGAGCATGGGGAATGAGCAGGAGGAACTAGCCTTCCTACTGTCCAGTGGGGATTATGATCTACTAGGGATTATGAAGACCTGGTGGGACTCCTCACATGATTGGAGCATAGCCATAAAAGGCCATGCCCTGAATAGAAGGGACCAATTAGGGAACAAAAGTGGAGGTGTAGCTCTGTATGTGAAGGATCAGTACACCTCCTTGGAGGCTGAGAGTGGTTCCAAAGAAGAACAGCTCAAAACTCTCTGGGTCAAACTGTGCAGTGAGGGGGAGTGGCGAGAGACCCAGCTGTAGGTATGTAATACAGACCACCAAAACAAGGGCAGGAACGTGATCTACAGTTTGCCTGAGAACTGACAGAGGCTGTGGATGCCTGGGACGTGGTCATCCTGGGTCACTTCAATTACCTGGATATCTCTTGGGACGAACACGCGGCAGTAGTGACAGGCTGTGTTCCCCACTTAGGCCAGCCAGAGTCAGCCAGGGAGTGGGAGTACCAGACGAAGTGCCATGGCCACTTCCAGGAGCTCTGTGGCCACTTCCTGGTCAGTGAGATTGGCCGCATGGGGAGCCCCCCCACCTCCGTTTGGTGACTGGTCGCTGGGGTGGGGGGCATGTGCTCTCCCCCGACTAAGGTAGCACCAGTTGCTCGTGACACTCAGCCAAGTTCGATCAGTCACGTTCTGACCTGCATTAAAGAGCTTTCCTTGATTCAGGAGGTGCAAGGGCCAACCAGAGGTAATGCTCTTCTAAACTTGGTCCTGGCCAAAAAAGATAACCTGGTGACCAACTTAAACATAGAGGGCAGCCTAGGCAACAGCAACCATGAAACAATCACATTTACTGTCTGTCACAAGGCAGACAAACTAGAGAGCAGAATTGAAGTTTTAGACTTCAAAAATTCAAATTTTAACAAGCTCAGGTCACTAGTAGGGAAAGTTCTGTGGGGCCAGAGACCAAAGGCAAAAGGAGTACATGAACAGTGGTCATTTCTTAAGGATGTGATCCTTGAAGTGTAAAGGAAGTCCATTCCCTCATGGAGGAAGGACAGCAAATGGGGTGAGAAGCCCTCTTGGGTAAACAGGGAGATCTTGGTCCTCTTAAGAAAGAAAAAAGAGGGGTACAAATAATGGAAGCTTGAGGCATGCCCTAAGAAGGACTGTATATCAATGGCCTTCACTTCTAGCGAGCAGATTAGAAGGGTTATGGTGGCAGCTGAACTAAAATTAGCAATGGGAAACAAGGACAACAAGAAGTCCTTTTTCAGGTATGTAGGGAACAGGAACAAAAGAAATTGGAGTGTGGGGACACTGCTCAACAACTTGGGACAGCTGGTTACCAGTGCTCAAAAAAACCCTGAGCTCCTGAATGACTAATTTGCTTTTCCCTTTCACAGGGCCAAAGGGAAAAACATGCCAGATAGACTACAGAAGCAGCAGAGTAGGAATGACCGCCTTCCTACTATTGCTGTACAACTGGTGTGTACAAAAATTGACATATAAGTCAGCAGGCCTGGATGAACTTCATCCAAGGGTGCTGAAGGAGCTGGCTGAAATCATTGCAGCCCCCTGGTGAAGCTTTTCCAAAACTTGTGGCACTCCAAAGAGGTCCCTGAGGACTGGAAGAGGGCCAATGTTATGCCCATTTTCAGGAAGGGTAGGAGGGAGGACTCAGGTAACTATAGGTCAATTAATCTAAATTCTATCCCAGGGAAAATCCTGGAAAATTAATCAAAGTGTCTATATTTGATACAATCCTACCTTCTGCAAGCCTGAATGACAGCCAGCATGGCTTCATCATGGGCAGGTCTGGTCTTACCTAATCAGAAAAGGAGATGAGGTTGGTTATTTGCCACCTGGATGAGAGAGAGGAGGTTGACATTGTACACCTTGACTTCCAAAAAACATTTGTTCTGCTATCCCCGGATGTCTTCATGAGAAAATTGAAAGATTGTGGGCTTAACTGTGAGACAGTCAAGTGAGTAGGAAACTGGCTATGGGGTAGGACCCAGAGAGCTCTACAGAATGGATCTCTGTCATGCTGGCAAGAAGTGGCCAGTGGTGTCCCTCAGGGGTCGATGCTTGGTCCAGTGCTTTTAACATCTTCATCAATGATTTGGATATGGGGGTGAAATGCTCACTGGCCAAGTTCACATACAACACCAAGTTATGGGGAAGTGTGGTCATGCTTGAAGATAGACTGTTGATACAGGCAGACCTAGACAGGCTGGCAAGTGGGGCGGATTGGAACCAGATGAGGTTTAACTTTGACATGGACAAATGGTGCTCTGGTGTGGTGCCAGAGGACTGGAAGAGGCCCAATCTGGTCTGTACCCCTCCATGGCCTGTGGGGGTTTGTTCTAGCTGGGGTGGTCATCTGCCTTGGTGTGTGTGGGCCAGTGGCTGCTGCTGTCTCCACCAGCGCAATTCCAGGGGATGTATGTAGAGACCATCTGAGATGTGCCCGTGGTGTCTAGAGTCACTACAATACTGTAGGAGCATTGCAGAAGGACTGTGCTACAAGGCGGTAGCTGGTGAGCCTGAGCTGGAAGTCAGCAGGTAAGTGCAGGGTTTCAGTCCAGATGATTCCAACATCCTCTTCATGATGCAAGAGCTGTGCAGGGCTAGGGGTGTAGTTTCCTTCCAGTCCCTCTCCCAGGCAGCTCATGCAGAGGTTGGGACATTGGAGACAGCTTAGTCCCCACAGTTGTGTTCATAGTTTGGAGGTGGTTGTGGAAAGCAAATTTGCCATGGGTGAAGACAATATGCTGTTCCCTGTGGTCTTGGGGAGAAGCTGGGACTGATCCTGTTGCCCAGGTGGAGCTGGAGAGGCAAGTGATGGTACGTCAGAATAGGTAGTGGTATGTAGGGGCCATCCCAGTTGAGGTTTGTGGCATCTAGATTGTCGGTGTTGGTGCTGAGTGTCTTGGGGCTAGTGTTTGCAAGCTCTTGGACCCCGGCTCCAGGGGAATATCCCTTTCCAGCCCTTTCCCAGGGGTTTGGCATGACCGTGGTGGGGCCTGAGCTCAAGGAACTGGAGTCAGAGTACAGCAGTGCTGGAGGGACAGGCAAGGCTCTGGGGTTTGGGGCCTGGGCTTGGCTCAGCTCTTGCCTTTGGTTGCTGCTGAGCTGGGTGTCAGTGCAGGGCAGGAGCTGTGCAGAACCTGCTTCCCCTTTGTGAGCAACCCCTCCCCAATCTGTGCCACTGTGTGCCTGTTAAGGATAGAGCTAGACTCATCTCAGTGATGGCAGATGACAAAACAAGTAGCAATGGTTTCAAGTTGCAGCAAAGGAGGTTTAGGTTGGATATTAGGGGAAAAAAAACCCTTTCACTAGGAGGGTGGTAAAGCACTGGAACTGGTTACGCAAAGAGGTAGAATCTCCATGCTTGGCTGGGATGATCTAGTTGGGGACGGTCTTGCTTCGGACAGGGGGCTGGACTAGATGACCTTGTGAAGTCCCTTCCAACCTTCATTTTCTATGACTCTGTAATTCAGTGCCTCAAGGTAAAAGGTCCTGAGGGAAGAGCCCTGAACTCTAGTGTGCAGTGAGCATCCTGGAGTGCCAAGTGCATGTCCAGCTGGTGTCTGACATGGCTGTGGCCAGGTCCTGAACTGGCCCTGACCCTCACATCTCTGAATTCCCTGCATCTTCCCCTGTGATATCAGCATGAAGGGGTTACAGGCTGGTTACAGGCCCATGTTTCAAAGTAGTTCCTGGGTCTCATTCCTGGTGCTTCCAGCAGATGCACCTGAGAGTGGAGTGAGGTCAGGGCAAAGCACTCCTAGATGCAGGCACTGAGACCACAGGGCACAAGTGTTTGGATTCTCCAGGCCTTTTCTCCCTTTGCTTTCATCAACCTGGCCCCTATCTAACAGCTCTGGGGGTGGTGCCAGCAATGAGCAGCTTAACTTGGGAGTGCAGGCAAGGGTTTCAGGCTGAAGTCAGCTGCATAGTTCACCTGATCCCACAGCCATATCACCCAGAAACACACAGCAATGTCCTGAGGAGGCAGTGGTAAGCCAACAGGTGAAGTCCCCATATCTGGCATCCTGGAGTTTTTTACTCCTGGTCCTGGCACAAGAGCAGACAGAGGGGGGAGGCAAAGTTCTGGGTTCTGGTGCCAGCCCCTGGGGTCTGACATTGAGGAGGAGACCGGGGGACTGGGGGGAAATGCTGGGGGACAGGCTGAGTAGCAAGGCAGAAGACAAGGAGTGATGTGCTCCAGACACTTTCATGGCTCTGGGGGGTCTAATTCCCTAATGGCCTTTGGGTGCCCTAGGTCCTGAATCTGCTGTGTTTGGGGTTTTTGGGGGGTTTTTTTGGTGCTCTGGGAGCAGGGGGAAGTGTGTGGCAGGAGCTGGCAGTTGCTGCCTCCGCCACTCACTCAGGCAGGCTGGTCCCTGCACGGCTGTTTTTTTTGCAGGTTCCCATCACTGTGTGTGTCTCTGCAGCAGTACAGGCCTGTGGCTGGGCTCCAGGTTGGTCAGCTGCAGGTACACTTTGCTCTTGGAGGTTTCTCTGGTGACTGTGGCACAGTTTTTGAGACCATTGTTATAAAGTTTTCTTCCATCGCCTGTAAACTCTCCTGCCCACTGAAGATGGGTCACTGCTGTCTGGAGAACCCAGACCGCATTCTTACTAGAGAGAGAGTGAGAGTCCAGACACTTTTTTAATTATTATTATTTATAAATTGTATGTGTTCCAAGCCAAATCAATTCCAAATGCATGAGTCAGTCTAGAACCATAAGTGACCATACTACTGGCAAACATCCTCCACCCCTATCTGGGGCTTCAGATGTTTCCAAATCCTTTGGTGGGCATCCTACATGCAGGCCAAAGCCCAGAGGCTTGGGGTTCAGATGCCCTCAAGTTCTGCTTGCCCTCAGCCATATGGCCGCAGGAGTAAGCTAGGTAGGAGTCTCCCATTTCCATAAAGTCAATGTGTAACTGAGATATTTTCCACTGGCAGCTGGCCAATGGGAAGCTAACTATGAGTCCCTCATAGGGAGTCCTGTCTGCATGCAGACAAGGATACAACCCTTCACTACTATTTTAAATGCATTTCAGCTAGGGCATCAGACTAGTGCAGCAACCCACTTGATCTGAGCCAACAAGAGGCTGAGAAGCAAGAGTTCAGACACACTGCAGGTCAGGCTGAGGATCTCTCCAGGCTTCTGGGCTTCCACAGCAGACTCCACCAGGATGACCTGGGAATAGACACATCCCAGGAAAGGGAAAGAAGAGGGAGGTGCAGGTAGGGGAGACTCTTGTGATTCATACACCCACTCCTTGGCAACAGGAAGAGGAAGGGGATGAAGGTGACAGAGGCCATGGCCCTTCTGTTGGGATCACTTCTGGGCAGAAGGAAAGTTGTCTTGGTCCTGGGGAACCTGCCTGCAGTTGCTCTATAAACAGGGCCTCTGCCGTGCTTATTTGCATGGCCTGCAGGGTAGAAACTGCTTAACCAGAAAAGCAGGAGGTGCAGGGTGGAGCTGGCTGATTTGAACAGGGCCCAGAGCCATAGAAAAGGGAGGGAAGGCCCTCAGAAGGCCCAATATCCTCCAAGCTCCAAGTCACAGCATGATCCTTCATGTCTGAACAATCTCTGGTGAGTTTGTCTCACTTGCTGTTAAAAACTTCAGGCGATGGAGCCTCTGGGCAAAGGGGATGATCTAGTCAGTGATCTCAGAATTAAAGGAAAGCTGGGATACAGTGGCCACAAGCTCATCACTTTTACTATCCATCATAAAGTTGGCAAGTCAGTCAACAATGCGGAAGTCCTCAACTTTAGGAAAGCTGACTTTGATAAACTCAGGAGGCTTGTTGTTTAGGTCCATGACTCATCAGGGAGAGGAGTCCAAGAGGAGTGGTTGTTACTCAAGGGAGCAATCCTGACAGCACAAGGGATGTCCATCCCATCTCGGAGGACAAGTAGCAAAAGGACACAGCAACCCCCTTGGCTCAGCAGAGAACTTGTGGACCTCCTACGCCTAAAAAGATTCCTTATAAAGGCTTATAAAGGATGAAAGACTGGAAACGCCCCAAGGAGAAGTATTCTGCACTAGTCCGTACCTGTAGGGAGCGAACAGGAAAAGCCAAGGCTGCAAATGAACTCCATCTGGCTACACATATCAAGGACAATAAAAAATCCTTTTTCAGATTTGTGGGGAGTCCGAAGAAAAGCAAAGGTAACACTGGACCCCTGCTAAACCAAGTGGGACAAATGATAACTGACACCAAGGAAAAAGCTAACCTGCTTAATGGGTACTTTGCCTTGGTTTTTCATCAGACCAAAGGGACTGCCCTGCCATGATGCAGGACAACCAAGGTGAGGTTTAATTTATACCCAGCATCACTGTAGACCTTGTAAAGGAACAAGTTGAGAGGCTCGACACCTTCAAGTCAGCTGGTCCTGACAGATTACACCCCTGAGGACTTAAGGAGTTGGCAGGCATCATAGCCCAGCCACTGGCAAAGATATTTGAAAATTTGTGGTGCTCAGGTGAAGTACCTGAAGATTGGAAGAAGGCCGATGTACTGCCCATCTTTAAGACAGGGAGGAAAGTAGATCTGGGGAACTACATGCCAGTCATCTTGACCTAAATCACTGGAAAGATTCTAGAAACATATATCAAAGAGACCATTGTTGATAAGCTGCCTGATGGCGACATCCTGAGGGACAGCTAGCATGGGTTTGTTGTGGGTAGGTCTTGCCTGACCAATCTCATCTCCTTCTGTGAACAGGTGACATATCACCTGGACAAGGAAGAAGTGAGTGACATCATATATCTGGACTTTAAAAATGCCTTTGATCTGGTGTCCCATGATCATCTTATGGAAAAAATTGCCAACCGTGTCCTCCACTACATCACAGTTCAATGGCTGGGAATTGGTTCTGAGGCCAGACCCAGAGAGCGGTAGTCAACAGAAGTGAATCATTATGGTGCTCCTTGACCAGTGGTGTCCCCCGAGGCTCCATCCTTGGATCAGTTCTCTTTAACCTCTTTATCAACGATGTGGACACTGGTGTCAGAAGTGGACTGGCCAAGTTCGCTAATGACACTAAAATTTGGGGTAGAGTGTCCACACCTGAGGATAGGCTAGTGATCCAAGCTGACTTGGATAGGTTTAGAAAGTGGGCAGATATAAACCTGACAATGTTCAATACCAAAAATTGCAAGGTACTCAATCTCATGGGGGAGGGGGGACCCTGCAGCACACTTGCAGGTTCGGCAGTGCTACCCTCGCTTGGGGGTAATGATTGACCACAAGATGAACATGAGCCACCAATGCGATGTTGCAGCTAGTAAAGCAAACAAAACTCTGGCTTGCATCCATAGATGTTTCTCAAGTAAATCTCAGGATGTCATCCTCCCACTGTACTCGGCCTTGGTGAGGCCACAGCTGAAGTACTGCATCCAATTCTGGGCTCCACAATTGAAGAAGGATGTGGAAAACCGGGAGAGTCCAGAGCAGAGCCACATGCGTGATCAGAGGGCAAGAGAGTAGGCCTTATGAAGAGAGGCCAAGAGCCAGGGGACTCTTCAGCCTGGAAAAGTGCAGGCCCAGGGGTGTCCTGGTGGCAGCCTATAAGTACGTCAGGGTTGTGCATCAGGATCTGAGGGAACATCTATTCCCCAGAGCACCTCAAGGGATGACAAGGTCCAACAGTCACAAATTCCTCCAAGATCATTTTAGGCTGGCCATAAGGAAAAACTTCTTTACTGTCCGAGCCCCCAAGGCCTGGAATAGGCTCCTTCCAGAGGTGGTGCAGACACCTACTCTGGACTCTTCTAAGAAATGTTTGGACACTTATCTTGCTGGGATCCTTTGACCCTAGCTGACTTCCTGCCCCTGGGGTGGGGGGGCTGGACTTGATGATCTTTCCAGGTCCCTTCCAAGCCCTAATGTATATGAAATCCACAGCCTCTCCTGGGATAAGTTCCAGTGCCGAACCACACTCCAGGTGAGAGCATTACCCTTATCTCCAACCCTCCCTTTCCTGTCTTGCAGTTTAAGGCCATTGCTCCTTATGCTACCCCCTGTGCCTACAAGGAACAGTCTGCCTCCATCCTCCATATAAGCGCCCTGCAGGTGTTTGAAGGCTGCTATCAAATCCAGCTTCAGTTGCTTCCTTTCCCGACTAAACACCCTAATTCTTCCAATCTTTCCTTGTAGGTCTTGTTTCCTGGACTTCTATTCATTTTTTGTTCTCCCCATTGGACCTTTTCAAATGTGCATTTGGCATCCTTCTTGGAGTGTGGGGCCCAAAATTGCACACAGTGATCCAGGCATGGCCTCACCAGTGCACAGTAGTGTGGGAGAAGCCCTGCCCTTGTTGTTCTGATCACACTCCCATGAAAACAGGCAAACAGGCTAGAGCCTTCCTTTTGTCCCAGTGGGGGATGGAGTTTGGGGCTCTAAGCGGCCATCCCATAACATGGCTTCTCAAAGGCTTTGGCCTATATGCCTCTTCCACTGCAGCTCTCTGAGCCATGCAAACAGAGCTCTGGGATGAAGGAGGGACCTGGGTACATAGGAACCCAAATCCCCTTGGATTGTACTGGAACTGGGGTTCTTGGGTCACCCAAGACCTTAGGAGGAAAGGACCCAAGGTTGCCTCCACTGGGTGAGTGCTCACTGGGGTGACTAAGGGCCTCAGTGTCACCTGGAGACCCAGAGGCTTTCACTGAGGTTTTTGACTTCCTCTAGATGCATTTTGTCTCACTGTGTACCTGGCACAGTAATACATGGCTGTGTCAGTCATCTTCAGGCTGTTCAGCTGCAGATAGGCCGTGCTGATGGAGGTGTCCCTGGTGATGGTGAATCGCCCTTTGAAAGCCTCGGCATAGCCAGTACCACCAGTATTAGTATTGATATATCCGATGTACTCAAGCCCTTTCCCAGGTGCCTGAAGCACCCAATTCATGGCATAGCTGGTGAATGCATAGCCAGAGGCTCTACATGTCAACTTCACTGACTCCCCAGGCTTCTTGACTTCTGGTCCAGACTGGGTCAGCTGGATCTGGGAGTTCACTCCTGCTGAGAAAGGACAATGGAGGAAATAACGTCTTATTCATTTCTGCCATGCTTACAATTCCTTTCCTAGTTGTGTCCAGGTCCATTCTTTTGTTCCTGCCTAGAAGTGTCTGAACTCTTTTTTTCCCCCCCAAGCCTTTTATCCACAGACACCTTGTGTGGGGTGACAGATGCTTTCCCACTATTCTTTTCCAGGCAACCCAAAGTGCACAAAGTCCAAGCCTGAGATGTGCATATTTCCTACTGAAATTTACCGATCAATTCTCACTTACACCGATGACAGTGAAATACTGGAGACCCTTGGGTGGTAATTCTATCCCAGGATTCCTGCATCACAGCCTGATCCCAGGTCCTGACACCTCCTCTCCTCCCCCAAGGCCCTGTCCTCACTGGGTGTATGCGCATCTCCTGCACTCACCTGAGCAAGCTGCCAGGAAGAGAAGCACACCAAGACCTGCCATGTCAGGTCCCCTCAATGCCCCTATGGGCTGTACAGATGCTGAGAGTTTCTTCTGCCACAGGCTGGTTTTCAGTGGGGCTTGTCTGTCATTTATCAGCAGGTTCCCTGCCTCATTTGCATGTGGTCACTGCTTACTAAGCTATCTATATCCCAGCCCCACCATGCAGAAATTAGGCCAGAGGGACACTGGATCAGTATTGTGCAGATGGTAGCCCTAAGGTGTGCTGACCTCAGTGGGACCAGAGTGTGTGCTCAAAATGTAACTGGGTCTAATTGGCATTTGGGTGTCTTACACTCTCCCTGGCAGGAAAAGACCCTGGGGTGCAAGTACAGATGTGACTACATGAGATCTAGTAATTAGTGAACTGGAGCCTGTGGAGGATTCCTATCACAGCCTCCTTCCTGTTCCCATTTTGCCAGTTTTTTTCCTTTTCTTTCCTTTAAACATGGTACCTTTAAACCTGTCTACCGCTGTGGTTGCTAAGCAGCACATTGAGGTAAGCTCATTTGGACTTATGGGTTCCATATTGACTAGGAAGACCCAGTGTCCAGGGATGCCCAGTGTTATGTTCTCAGAGTTTTCATACTTTTAGGCTCTGAGTGCAGTGGGAAGTGCAACAGCCCACGACCCTGAGTCCTCTGCCCTGGTGACACATGGTTTTCCTGGGATTTCAGAGGTTTCTAATGGGAGCTGAATGCAGTTCTCACTCAGTGAAGAGGAGATATGGATGCTGAGGGCCTCACCTGCAGTATTTCAGCCTCACTGGTCTGAAGAGAATAAAACCTTCCCATGTATTAACTTACAACATTTTGCAAAGTATTACCATGGCCTTTTACTGCCACCATCTGGATACATCCTCTGGTAAAAAACATAAAGTCTTGGCACACTGGTAATTTCATTGTTTAAACCATTAACTCTGAGAGAGTTATTTCCTCACTGCCAACAGATGTCAATCAGGGGCCTGTTCTTTTCATTTCATTTTGGAAAATGATCTGATTATCAAGGTTTCTTTGGGGAGTTTTGTAAGATTCTAGTGAAACTTCCTATCCTCATACAAGCCATTTCTACCTCTCTTCCCCTTTCCCATCTAAAGGCAGGTGCACGCTGTTCTCCTCAACCTGTATTTTGATCCCTCTCATCTCTTAGGTCAGGGGTCTGAGAGCCTCTGTGATCCCCAGGAGACCTGACTTTTTACCACATGGGTTTGTGAACTTCGGTAATGGTGGTTTGTCTTGCTGTGTCCTTAGCATGGCACCAAATGGCTGTATCACCCCCAATTAGGCTGCTCAGCTGCACTGTGCTGATGGAGATGTTCATGGAAGGTGAGTCTGCTCTGAAAGTCCTGGGCTTAACCAGTACTGGCAGTGCTTGTATGGATGTATCCTAGCCATTCCAGCCTTTTCCCAGGGGGCTGATATACCTAGCACATGTAGTTGCTGTGGCAGAATACCAGCTGGTGTTATCAGGAAGGCTTTGGCTTCCATGACCACAGCCCGCTCTTTGGAGAGAGAGGCAGCGAGCTGCTGGGAAGAGATGGCCTCCACCTCTCTCCCCTGGGGAGGAGGCTCTTCTCAGCCAGGTTGGCTGACCTGCTCCACCAGGCTTTAAACTAAGCCCGCTGGGGGATGGGGGGACTACTGCCCCTGCTGGCCCGCTGAACGGCCCTTGCAAAGCCAGCGGACCAAGGCATTTAAGGGGGCACTTAAGGGAGCTCACCCCTGCCCCAGCCCTGGCACAATCTGTGGGCAAGGCAAGAGCCCCCAAGGGCACACTTGCCTGCCTGTACACTAATGCCAGGAGCCTGGGCAACAAGCAGGACGAGCTCATCCTCCTGCTCAGTGCAAAGAAATATGATGTCATTGGGATAACGGAGACCTGGTGGGACTCCACCCATGACTGGACCACGGGTATAGAGGGCTATACCCTGTACAGGAGGGATCGTGTTGACAAAAGGGGCGGGGGTGTAGCTCTCTATGTGAAGGAAAGCTACATGTCCCTTCAAGCTGATGTTGGCGACCGGCATGGACAGCTAGAGACCCTCTGGGTAAAAATTCGTGGGGAATTTGGCACAGGGGACACAACGGTAGGAGTCAACTACAGACCTCCCACTCAAAGTCCCGAGCTTGACCAGGAGTTCGCCCGGGAACTGACTGAGGCTGCTTGCTCCAGGACCTTGGTTGTCATGGGTGACTTCAATTACCCGGACATCTCGTGGGAAGATCACTCAGCTAAATCTGAGCGGGCGCAAAGCTTTCTCTCATGCGTGGATGACCTCTACCTGACCCAAGAGGTCTATGGGCCAACGAGAGGCAAAGCGCTGCTCGACCTGGTACTGGCTACGGGGGACGACATAATCGGCGACCTAGTGCTTGATGGGAAGTTGGGTGACAGCGACCACGAGCTGATCACCTTCACCATCCGCCGTAAAGCTGGCAAGTCAGTCAGCAACACAGAAGTCCTTGACTTCAGAAAAGCCGACTTTGATAAGCTCAAGAGGCTAGTCAGTCAGGCCCTCAGGGACCATGACCCCAGGGAGATGGGAGTTCAAGAAGAGTGGTTGCTTCTCAAAGGAAGCGATCCTCAGTGCACAAGCTAAATCTATTCCAACATGGAGGAAAGGCAGCAAGAAGGCACAGCAGCCCCCCTGGCTCTCCAGAGACCTAGCGGACCTACTGTGCCTAAAAAGGAAAGCCTACAAAGGATGGAGGACAGGGTTCACCTCCAAGGAGGATTACTCCGCACTGGTCCGGTCCTGCAGGGAGCAAACCAGGAAAGCCAAGGCTGCAACTGAACTCCAACTAGCTTCAGGCATCAAGGACAACAAAAAGTCCTTTTTCAGGTATGTGGGGAGCCGGAGGAAAAGCAAGGGCAATGTTGGACCCCTGCTAAACTAGATGGGGCAACTGACAACTGACGCCCAGGAAAAAGCCAACCTATTATATAGGTACTTTGCGTCAGTCTTTCATCAGTCACACGGGATGCCCATGCCTGCTATGGGACAGGGAAATCTGGGTGAGGGGAATCCCCTACCCTCCATCAATGCTGACCTCGTGAAGGAACACCTTGAGAAGCTGGATACCTTCAAGTCAGCTGGCCCTGACAACCTGCACCCCAGGGTACTCAAGGAGCTGGCGAGCGTCATAGTCCAGCCCCTGGCACGGGTCTTTGAAAACTCCTGGCACTCTGGTGTAGTGCCCGAAGACTGGAAGAAGGCCAATGTGGTGCCGATCTTCAAGAAAGGGAGGAGAGTGGATCCGGCTAACTACAGGCCCATTAGTCTGACTTGTATCCTGGGGAAGATCTTAGAAAAGTTTATTAAGGAGGCCAACCTTGAGGGACTGGCCCAGGCTAACATTCTAAGGGACAGCCAGCACGGGTTTGTTGCGGGTAGGTCTTGTTTGACCAATCTCATTTCCTTCTATGACCAGGTGACCTATCACCTGGACAAGGGACTCTGTCTCTCCCCAAACTCTGCTATCTGCAATTTGGTTCCCTTAGTCACTGTAGCGGGCAGACACTTCTGGATCCATAGGCTTCAGGTAAGCCTGAGTTGTAACCTGAGCTGGATACATTCCTAAGGGAGGGGGAAAACCTGCTCCGTCTGCCTACATGACTGGCCTCACACAACTGGGTGGGGGCTTAAACTCCCTAATGTTCTAAACAATGTCATCATGACTAGAGGGGGTGAGAGACCCTGCCAGTCTACCTGGCAACCAGTGATGCATTTTAAATTGGTGGGCTGTAGCCAACAGTTTCTGGCCTTCATTGGATCAGGTAAATGAGGTCATATGGTCTATATCAGTTAAGGACTGCCCAAGAGGAGGGAGAGTTTCTATGACGAGGACTCTTAGAGAAGTTGGACCATATGAAACTCACTCTCTCTCTTGAAACTCATGGTCAATGAACTGCCTGCCTCCAGAGGAAATCTCCACCTGCCTCTGGATGATACTTGTGAGTCAGCTACTTGAGATCTAACTAAATATATAGCTTGCAGTAACACAAATGTGTAATCAAAGGCTACCATGCCACTGTTTGCTCTAAGGCATTTCTCTGATATTGCTCCATCCTGTATCCTTTATTGTAACCAATCAAGTTCTCCATTGTACCTAGTATGGGAGACTTATTGGGAGAGGGCCTAAATTATTCCTTGGGGTCCCCTTGGTTCGGATGACTAAGGTAGATCTCTATTTGTACTTTAGACTGAGGGAAGCACCCTAAGTTCTTGTAGTGGGTCAAGTACCCACAAAGACTACTAGGCTTGTGTTTCCCAGAGGGCACAGGTCCAAGATCAGTCCAGACTCTGGTTGCTGGCAGTGTTACCCCCAAAGTTGTGGGGGTGCTCCAGGAAAGGGGTCAGCCAGATGTGAGGTGCCCCCAGGGAGGCACTCGGAGCCTAGAAGGTGGTCGGGTGCACTGAGGTGGGTGGCTCAACACAGGAACGCCCCCTACTGGCACACCACAGTTGCTGCTAAATGTGTAGCCAAAGGTTTTCCATGTCACCTTCACCCACTCCCCAGGCTTCCTGATTCCTGCCCCAGACTGGGTCACCTGGACTTGGGTGTTGAAACCTGCAGGTAAGAAAACGTAAGGGGTAACAATCTTGTTTCAGGTCCTCCTTTTTCTCCTTGCATTCATGCCTTTGGCTATGGTTATGCCCCCTTGCTGGTCTGGACTCCTGTTGGCACTGTAGCAGGCTTACCTTTCACAGCTTGGGTTGAATCCCAGTCTAGAGGGCCTGCTGTTTTGATTGGTGGAGCCCATCCACCAATGAGGAGGCAGCAAGAGAAATAACATCAAGCCCCTTTTTCTGAGGGGAGGAGGAAAAGAGCTCCCCTGGACATGATTGAAGACTTCAAACTGTCATGTCTGGAAGACTTCAGGGGTGCAGCCCTGGAGCGTATAAAAGGAGCTACGTACCCAGCATGAGGGGCAGATGTGTCAGGAACAGAGAAGAGAGAAGAGTGGGGCTTAGAAGAGCCATGGAGAGCTGCAAAGCAGTAGCCCAGCAAGAGCCTCTGAAGAGTTCTATCAGTGGAGAGTGTGGCACGGCTACAGGGGTTAGGCTTTCGGTGGGCAGCATGGCGCACGGCATTCAGACAACTCATGTCTGCAGCCTCTGGCAAGCAGCTGAGACACAATGCAGAGTCCGGTGCATGGAGCAGGATCTTTGGAGCCCCTGGGGCCGCTCAGGTCCTCAACCCCCTGAATGAGGCTGGAAGCTCAGTGCAGGAGGTGCTGCATGGAGGTTGAGAGACCCTGGGAGCAGCTTGAGGTGTCTTTGGTCTACAGCTGCTGATATGGGGCAGCAGCTCAGTGCAGATGACGCTGGCCAGAGGGTCTGGGAACAGACTGAGTCCCGGTGCTGCACAAGACTGTCCAGGCCTCCAACCCCTAGCACAAGGCAAAGCGCCCACTACGCACAGCGGTGCATGTGGCCCTAAGCCAGGATGGAGGCAGCAAAGTCAGGTGGCAGGAAAACCTGGTGGGGAACAGAGCTTGACCTGGAGAACAAGAGGTAACCCTCTGGGACTGTGGAGTAGTAAGTTACCATGGAGAGAGGGTGCCCACAGGGTAGGGACCCCCGAGGGTTGCAAAGCGGCACCATGTGGACTGCTCCTGGGTGATAGCGGGGGAGCTTAAGAATCTTTGGGGTCGTCATTTCTTTTTTCTTTCCCCCCACCTCCTTTCCTGTAGTGGTACCTTGGGAGTGGGGCCCCTGCCCTGGAGGACACCCAGGTAGTCTAAGGACTGCTGATTATATTTGTGGACTGTGCCTTACAGTTTACTTGAATCATTTGAAGTAATAGTTTGTATATGAATAGAGTTATAAAGTTGCTCAATCATTATCCTTTGGTCTGCTTTGTTCTACTTTCCTCTCTATTTTAAATGATAACTGGGTGTCTGTATATGTGTGTGTGTAAATTTATTTTTTTGTTTATTGTTATGTAAATTTGTACATATATCTATGTCCTTACCCTTTAATGGTTTTCTTGTAATAATACATTTGTATATAGTTAAGTAAGTGATTGACTGGACCTGACTCTATAGGAGATGGAGATGGCTACTGGGATGTTGCGTCCCTCCACAGCACACTGTCCTGCCAATATTTCCATCTATTGGAGAGGGAAGTACAAACCTGTGTACACCCGGGCTACATCACTAATGCTTAGATGGACATCTCATTCCTGGGCAGGACAGAAGTTCCCTTGTGCCCATTTCTTGGATGGGAAATTGAGGCATGGAGTGCAGGAAAACCTGCTTCTCACTGAAAGTGAGGAAAAGTTGATAAGTAAATCCATTAAACAGACCCCAGAACCCCTTGCTACCCAAGTCTGAATGCCTTCACCATGAGACCGTACCTTTCTATCCCTGCTGTCCTCACCCAGTGTCTGTGAGACTTTTGTAGGTACTTGAACAAACTTTCAAAAGGAGCAGAAGCCACAAGCCTGTCCTGTCCACGATGTTCTGCACCATGGAGGGCTGCCCAGCATCTAAGCTTTTTATTTCATAGATTTCATAGACGTGACAGCTAGAAAGCACTTCAAAAGACCATCAACTCTAGCCCCCACCCCCACCCCAGGGGCAGGAAGTCAGCTAGGGTCAAAGGATCCCAGTAGGATAGGTATCCAAATATTTGTTAGAATATTCCAAAGTAGGCGCCTGCATCACCTCTGGAAGGAGCCTATTCCAGGCCTTGGGGGCTTGGACAGTAAAGAAGTTTTTCCTTATGTTCAGCCTAAAATGGTCTTGGAGGAATTTGTGACTGTTAGTCCTTGTTATCCCTTGGGGTGATTTGGGTTCCCCCAGATATCCTGATGCACACCCCTGACATACTTATATGCTGCTACCAGGTCACCCCTGAGTCTTCGCTTTTCCAGGCTGAAGAGTCGCATGGCTCTCGGCCGCTCTTCCTAAGGCCTATTCTCTTGCCCTTTGATCATGCGTGTGGCTCTGCTCTGGACTCGCATGATTCTCCACATCCTGCTTCAATTGTGGAATCCAGAATTGGATTCAGTACTCCAGCTGCTGCCTCACCAAGGCTGAGTACAGCAGGAAGATGACATCCTCAGATTTACTTGAAAAGCATCTATGGATGCAAGCCAAAGGTTTGCTTGCTTTGCCAACTCTGACATCGCGTTGGTGGCTCATGTTCATCTTGTGATCAGTCATGACTGCCAAGTCTTTCAGCCATGGTGATAGCAAGCATAGAACTGTTGAGCCTATAAGCATGGTGTGCCCCCCCCCCCCACAAGTGGAGTGCATTACACTTGTCAATATTGAATGTCATCAAGTTTGTATCTGCCCACTTACTGAGTTTATCAAAGTCAGCCTGGATCACTGGCCTGTCCTTAGGTGTACATGCTATGCCCCAAAGTTTAGTGTCATCAGTGAACTTAGCCAGTGCGCTTCTCACACCAGTG
Source organism: Crocodylus siamensis (assembly GCF_052110815.1). NCBI lineage: Eukaryota > Metazoa > Chordata > Crocodylia > Crocodylidae > Crocodylus > Crocodylus siamensis. Next base: position 51,391 of record NW_028324651.1, read on the forward strand.
TCCACATCATTGATAAAGATGTTAAAAAGACCCAGTCCAAGTACAGAGCCTCGGGGAATGCTGCTGGTCATAGAGCAACACGATGATTCGCTACGATCGACCACTACTCTCTGGGTCCAACCTTGGAGCCAATTACCTAGCCATCAGACTGTGGTGAAGCCAAGGTCACAGTTGGCCACTTTTACCATGAAGAAGTCATGGGGCACCATATCAAAAACTTCTTTGAAGTCCAGATATATGACATCAACCTCTTCTCCCTTTTCCAGGTGATGTGTCACCTGGTCATAGAAGAAGATGAGATTGGTCAGGCAAGACCTACCCGTGATAAACCCTTGCTGGCTATCCCTCAGCATGTTGCCCTCAGCCATCTTATCCAGAAGTGTGTCCTTGATCATTTTCTCCAGAACCTTACCGGGGGTTGAGGTCAAGCTGATTGGCCTGTAATTCCCGTGATCTACTTTCTGCCCTTTCTTAAAAATGGGTACCACATTGGCCTTCTTCCAGTCTTCAGGTACTTCACATGAGCACCACAAGTTTTCAAATCTTTTTGCGAGTGGTTGGGTTATGACACCTGACAGCTCCTTGAGTACTTTAGGGTGTAATCTGTCAGGACCAATTGACTTAAAGGTGTCTAGCCTCTCAAGATGATCCTTTACTAGATCAACACTGATGCTGGGTATAAATATGCCCTCACCCTGGCCGTCCCACATCTTCTTAGGCAGGGTGGTCCCATTGGACTGATGAAAGACTGACGTGAAGTGCCCATTAAGCAGATTGGCCTTTTCCTGGGTGTCAGTTATCAGCTGTCCCATTGGGTTCAGCAGGGGTCCAATGTTACCCTTGCTGCTTTTCTGACTCCCTACACATCTGAAAAAGGACATTTTGTTTGTTATCCTTGATATGTGTAGCCAGATGGAGCTTGGTTGTAGCCTTGGCTTTCCTCATCTGCTCCCTGCAGGTACAGACCAGTGCTGAGTACTCCTCCTTGGTGGTACTTCTAGCCTGCCATCCTTTATGAGTCTTTCTTTTGAGGCGTAGGAGGTCCTCAAGTTCCCTGCTGAGCCAAAGGGGTTGCTATGCCCTTTTGCTACCCTTCTTCCAAGATGGGATGGCCATCCCTTGTGCTGTCAGGATCGCTCTCTGGAGTAGCAACCACTCCTCTTGGACTCCTCTTCCTGTTGAGTTGTGGTCCCTTAGGGCCTTGACAGTGAGCCTCCTGAGCTTGTCAAAGACAGCTTTCCTGAAGTTCACAACTTCTGTATTGCTGACTGATTTGGCAGCTCTGCAATGAATAGTAAAGGTGATCAGCTTGTGGTCACTATCACCCAGCTTTCCATCAATTCTTAGGTCACTGACAAGGTCATCCCCTTTGGCCAGTACCAGGTCCAGCAATGCTTTACCTCTCATCAGCCCATAGACTTTTTGGTCAGCTAGAGCTCATTCATGCATGGGAGGAAGCTTTGTGACTGATTGAATTTGGCCGAGTGCTCTTCCCATGAGATGTCCAGGCAGTTAAAGTCTCCCATGACAACCATGCACTGACAGCGTGCAGCCTCAGCTAGTTCCCTGGCAAATTCCTGGTCCAGATCTTGTTTCTGGTTGGGAGGTTTGTAGTAGACTCCTACCATGATGTCCCCTGTGCCATGTTCCCAATGTATTTTAACCCAGAGAAACTCCAGTTGTCCTTCCTGAGTGCCAATGTCAATTTGCAGGGGGGTATAGCTGTCCTTGACCTAGAGCGCTACACCCCCACCCCTTTTATCTGCACGATCTTGCCTCTACAGGGTATAGCCATCTATACCTGTGGCCCAGTCATAGAGGGAGTGCCACCAGGTCTCCATTATCCCTATGATGTTGTAGTTATTCTTGTTTAGCAGGAGGACCAGATGCTCCTGTTTATTCCCCAAGCTCCTGGCATTGGTATACAGGCAGGCAAGTGTCCCATTGAGGGCCTTTGCCTTCCCCTCAGATCATTCCAGGGCTATGGTAGGTGTAGGTTCACTTGAGTGCCTTAACCTGCTAGATGTACAAGGGCTGCCCAGTGGGCTTGCAGTGGCGGTAATCTTTCCAACCCCTAGTGGGCTTAGTTTAAAGCCCAGGTGAGTAGGTCAGCCAGTCTGGCTGAGAAGAGCCTGCTCCCCAGGTGGAGGCCGTCCCCAGCAGAGCACTGCCTCTCTCACCAAAGAGTGGACTGTGATCATGGAAGCTGAAGCCTTCATGATGACACCAGCACTGCAGTCTTTGGTTGACTACCTCTACCTGTCTCTCCCTCCTTGGTCTATGACCCACAACTGGGTGGAGCAAGGAAAAGACCAGCTGCACCCCCAACCCCCTTAAGGCCTGCTCCCAGAGCTCTGCAGTCTTTTATGACCTGGCTGGGATTGCTCCAAGCCATTTCATTCATGCCAACGTGGATGAGGAGTATAGGGTAGTGGTCAGAGGGCCAGATAATCTTTGGGATCCTCTATGTCCCAGATGCGGGCCCCTAGGAAGTAGCAGACCTCTCAGGCTAGTGGGTCGGGACAGCAGATTGCCCCCTCAGTCCCCCTCAGGAGGGAGTTTCCTATGATGAACACTCTTTGGTTCATCTTGGGGAGAGTAGGGGTGGGTGATCTTCCCTTGCCTGCAGGAGCTGGCATCTCTACAGGCTCTACTGAGGCAGCAAGAGGTTTGTACCTGTTGCAAAGCCCCAGAGGGGAGGGGACCTTGGTGCTGCAGGCCTTGATGCCCTTGACCACCTTGGTCCAACCCCCTGCCTGGACAGTATGGAAGATCCCTGAGTCCACCCTTGTCTTGAAAGGTGACCTTGGTCTACCCTTCGCCTCCAGGGGGTGAAGGGCCTGGCAGTAGGAGTCGATTTTCTGCTCACCATCCCTGATGGCACATAGTCTCTGGACTGCAGCCTGGAGCTCCTCTGTTTTGCTCTGCACAGGTTTTCAGTGGGGTCAGACACTCTCTGGTGTCATTAACCCCCCCCCCCCCATTTGCATGAGGTCACTGCTAATTGTTAGCGTGAACCTCAGCCTCACCTGCCATGGTCCATAAATGATGGCAGAGACCCATGTGGTAGCTATAGATGGGCACTGGATCACCACAGCTTACTTCTGGGCCTTGAATCAGGAAAACCTAGAATGAGGGTGGCATCAAAAAGAGTGGGTTATGGGCTTAATTATGACTAGCAAGACCTTGTATCCAGAGAGGCCCCATATTGGGTTGTCAGAATCTTAGTAGGTGATAGCTGTGCATGCTGACCAAGTGCTTGAGGAACCATGGCCATGAGGCCTCTCCCCTGCTAAGAGATATTAGTTTGTCCCGGAGACCGGGGTGACACCGGCAACTCACCTGCGGCAGGGGACAACACTTCTGGAGAACCTGCATGGCTTATGAGCCGGCTTTTCATACAGCTGCAGCCTGGCTGGTGACGTCAGCACCAGACACTGGCCGGCGAGGATAAAAGCAGCGGCGGCGGAAGGGGCGGATGTCCCCGGAGCGAAAAATCCATTGGCGGTGGAGGAGGCGCATGGGGTCCAGCAACATCAGGAGAAGAACAGGGATCAGGAACACGAGGAGCCAGGGAGAAGGAGCCCGTGACAGCCCCTGGGAGCCGGCGATGTACGAGAGGCACCCGAACGGGATGGCGGCGAAGAGGAGCCATCGCAGAGGGTGCGTCGGGACCAGGTGAAAGCCCGGCTCGGAAGGGTGGAGAGGATGCCAAGGGAGGATCATGATCGAGGTGGGGTCACCGCTGGGAACACGGGCACTGGGACCTATTGGAGTTAGGGTCCTAGGGATAGGGGTCACCAACTCTATATCCAGAGGGGCTTGGCCTATTAGGTATAAGGGGTAGGGACAAGGGAAGAAGGTGGAATGGCAAGATGAGCCATGCAACTCCACAGGGTCGGCTTAAGAAGGTGGCGTGAGGCCAGGGTGCAGGGCTGGTGGAGCCCTGTGTACATCCGCCGGGTTGGACCTGGGCAGTGAGGGACCCTCTAGGTGCCCCCCCCCCATTGACGGTACACCAAGATGTGGCAGGTGAGAGCGGGGGTGGCGACGCGGTGAAAGAACAACCGCATTGCCCTCAAGGGTCCTGGGGCTGGGTGACGACAGAAAGGCTGTACCCTCGGGAGTGAACAAAGCCTGGTGGGCACAGTATTTGGTGCATTGGCCGGGAAACGTGGTTTGGGAAACCAGAGATGCAGGTGCCCAAAATGGGTCCCGCTGATTTGATCGCCCAGAATTTGCAAGCATTGACAGAAATTGTGGCTTTGCAACAGAGGTGGCTAGCCCAACAGAGCTCACCAACCCTGGGGATGCCGAAGATGACGGAGGAGGATGACCCCGAGGCATTTATAGAGGCATTCGAGCAGCACACCATTGCGGTGGGCTTGGATAAAAGGCTGTGGGTGAGCCAGCTTGGGGCTTTGCTAGTGGGCAAGGCCCAGGCTGCCTATAGGTCCCTAAATCGGGAGGAGGCCCAAGATTATGGAGCGGTGAAGGCAGTGATTTTGTACTATCTGGAGTTGAGCCCGGAACACTTCCAGTGGCTCTTCTGAGCTCGTAAGGCACCTGAGGAGAGGAGGCCTAGGGTACCCCTCCAAAGGCTGCGAGATCTGTTTGGGAAGTAGGTCAACTTATCAGCATGTACAATGGCGACTCTGGTAGACAAAATCATCCTAGAGCAGTTCGTCAACGATTTGGAGGACTGAACCCAGCAGTGGGTCTAGCAACATGCTCCGGTAACTTGTGAAGAAACTTTAAAGGTGGCAGAGGCCTTTATGACCTCTGAGTGCTTCTACCCACGAGAAAGGAGAGGAATCCCAGGAGCGATGCCTGTATCAAGGGACATTGAACGCTGGAAGGCGGGGTATCGGGCCCAAAGCGTGGATATGGTGTGCTACCATTGCGGAAAAGGGGGCCATTTTGCACGAGAGTGCCCGGGGCGTGGCTTCGGGAAAGGTAATGCTTTCAGTATGTCCAAGGGGAAAAAGGAATCCTCCAGGGATTGGAGTGTCAGGGAGCTGATGGACTGTAGCTTTGGGGCGGCAAATGAGAGCCCCGTATGGGAGTGCCCTGTAGTACAGGCTTGGATAGAGGACCGGCCGGTGCAGGCCATACTAGACTCCAGATGTGCTCAGTCGGTGATTTGGGCTGATCTTTGGTCCGGAGATAATTTTGGGCAGGTGGACTTGGTAAGGCTAACTTGCCTCCATGGCGACACCCAAGTACTGCACCGAGTTAAGATCCGGGTGAGGGTAATGGAACATCAAGGAGAGTTGGTGGTCAGGCTAGCACCTCATCTCACATGTGAGATGCTGCTAGGGTGAGATTGGGCTCCATTGTATAAAGTGCTAGATAGGGTGCGAGACGTAGAGGTAGCAGAGAGGAAGTGGAAGTGTTGGGAAGGTTGGCTCGGAGACACGGGTGGCCAAGACAGATTGAGTGAGGAGGAGGGCAGCTCCTAGAAAGAGTGAAGGGACAGCTTCAGTGGACCCCCAGTTCCAGGAAGCCCAGAGAGAGGATACAGAATTGCAGGAACTGGAACAGGGCGGCGGAGGGGGACCAGCAAGCATCGACAACAATGGGTGCTGCAGGCCACTTTGAGGTGAGACATCATCTTCTGTATTGGGTAACCCCAGGTAGAGGGGGACAGGAGCAGAAAGTCCAGCTGGTGGTGCCGAGGGAGTGTAGACAGGCCGTGTGCCGCCTGGCCCACGCCACGCCCATGGGGGGCCATCTGGGGCATGAGCGGACCATAGATAAAATTGCTCGGTGGTTCTTTTGGCCTAAGTTGGGGGACGACATTGCGCGATGTTGCGCTGCGTGCCTGGTGTGCCAAAAAACACGAGAGGATAGGCCCCCCCGCGCCCCACTTCAACCCATACCCATTATAGATCAGCCATTCTCTCGAATAGCAATGGATGTGGTGGGGCCCTTACCGCATAGCAGCAATGGCTACCAATTCATCCTAGTTTTCATAGATTATGCAACTCGGTACCTGGATGCCGTACCCCTAAGGTCAGTGACAGCACCCTGCATAGCGGACGAGCTAGTGAAGTGGATAGCCCATGTGGGGTTCCCACAGGAAATCCTCAAGGATCAGGGATGGAACTTTGTCGGGGGTGTTGCAAGGGGTCTGTCAGATGCTGCGGATTTGACAGCTTAAGACATCAGTATACCACCGGCAGATGAATGGGTTAGTCGAGCGACTAAACGGGACGATGAAGAGAGTGCTGCGGAGGTATATCCAAGGGGACCCAAGCCATTGGGGTTTGTTGCTGCCGCTGGTTCTATTTGTACTCCGGGATGCCCCGTCGGAGTCATTAGGATATTCCTCATTCGAGCTGGTGTTGGGGCATTTACCCTGCGGCCTCCTGCAGATTCTTAAGGAAGAATGGGAGCAGGGCCTGGAGGCCGTTCCCTACTGGTCAAAGTATCAGCAAGCGTTCCAACAACGGGTGCGGACGGCACGAGAATTCACAGTAGGGAACCTGAAACAGGCCCAACAACAGCAGAAAGCCTGGTACAATACTCACGCAAAGGAGAGACAGTTTCGGCCGGGACAGAAAGTGTTAGTCCTGTTGCCTTCCTCGACCAGTAATTTATTAACGCAGTGGCAAGGGCCTTTTGAGATCATAAGGCAAGTGGGGCCCATAGACTATGAAGTCTATCGCCCTGGACATCTAAAACCAAAACAAATCTATCATATTAATTTATTGAGAGAATGGTCACAACCGGAAGGCTGGGTGACCTTTGGGGAAAAGGCCAAGGAGGGAATAGAAAACAAAAGGGTAAGAGTGAATATCGAAGGCAGAAAGGGCGCAGAATCTGTCCAAGTGAATAGGGACTTGATGCCATCACAGTTGATGGAGGTGGAGAATATTCTGAAAGAATTCGAGGCTGTATTCTCTGAGGAGCCCGGATAGGTAAGGGGCATGCATCACATCATCCATACCCCACCTGGAGTGATAATATCAGACTGATGGCGGACTCTGCTGTATCATTTGAACGAGGAAGTGAAAGCAGAAGTGGAGAAATGCGGGACCTGGGGATAATACAACCATCACAAAGCCTCTGGAGGAGTGCACTAGTACCTATCTGAAAGACAGATGGGTCCCTACGACTCTGTATAGACTTTCGCAAATTAAATGACAGCGACATTTGATGCCTTCCCCATGCCATGGGTAATTGAGTTGGTGGAACAGATTGGGGCTGCTCGGTATATTACTACCTTGGACTTGGCCAAGGGATATTGGCAGATTCTCCTGAGACCCTGAGACTGCCCCAAGGCTGCTTTTGGGACCCTATGGAGGCTGTACGAGTTTATAAAAATGCCATTCGGGTTACACGGTGCGGAAGCAACGTTCCAAAGGCTAATGGAACGGCTTCTGGCACCACATGGGGAATATGCAGCAGTGTATATCAATGATACAGTCATCTTCACCCAGACGTGGGACCAGCATGTACGAGCCCTGCGGGCGGTCTTGAAGGAACTGAAAGAGGAAGGCCTGATGGCAACGCCCCAAAAGTGCACAATTGCCCACAAATATACAAAGTACCTGGGGTTTCTCGTAGGGCAGGGGACCATTCGACCATTACAGGACAAAGTCCAGGCTATTTGCTCCTTCCAAGTGCCACAAACCATGAAACAATTGCGGTCCTTCCTAGGACTAGTAAACTATTACTGGAGGTTTGTTCCCCAGTTTGCAGAAGTGTCTGCACCTCTATCTGAGGCGCTGAAGGGTCCACCAAAAGGCGGGGTGCGGTGGACAGAAGCCTGGGTACAGAGCTTTTGAGCCCTAAAACATGCGCTATGCGAGGAGGTGATCATTCATACCCCTGACTTTAAGAAACCTTTTTTATTACAGACCAACGCATCTGAAGCTGCTATAGGAGCAGTATTGACCCAATGTGATGCTGGAGTAGACCGACCGGTAGCGTATGCTAGCTGCAAGCTGCTGCCCGCAGAAACCAGGTACGCAGTGATTGAAAGGAAATGCCTAGCAATCAAGTGGGCAGTTGAGTATTTCAGATACTACCTCCTCAGAAGGGAATTCACCCTAGTAATGGACCAAGTGCCGTTGAAATGGCTTAACACGGTGAAAGTAGAGAATGCACGTATCACGCGGTGGGCCTTAGCCCTTCAGCCTTTTAAGTTTTGAATCCTGCATCACCTGGGGAGAACTAACATCACTGCGGATTTCTTATCCAGATGCTATGAAAAACAGACTCCGGATGACGGGATGTGCAAGCTGTGGCAGAAAGCCACCTTGGTTTCTCCCCAAAATCTCTGCCCTGTGACTATGTGATTAGATGGGCCAGCACGGAGGATTCACACCTCAGCCTGTCTCTTTAGGTAACCTGAGCTGGCTGCATTCCTGAGGGAGGGGGAAACCTGCTCCCTCTGCCTATGTGACTGGCATCAGCCACCTGGGTGAGGGGTTTCTACCTGGTGGGCTGGTAACTGGTGATGTATTTCAAATTGGCTGGCGGACAGCCAACCGGAGCTGACCTCCACTGGACCAGGTGAATGAGGTCACAGGGGCTATACAGGCATACCTCGGAGATATTGCGGGTTCAGTTCCAGACCACCGCAATGAAGCGAATATCGCAATAAAGCGAGTCACATGAATTTTTTGGTTTCCCAGTGCATATAAAAGTTATGTTTACACTATACTGTAGTCTATTAAGTGTGCAATAGCATTATGTCTAAAAAAAAAAATGTACATACCTTAATTAAAAAATACTTTATTGCTAAAAAATGCTAACCACCATCTGAGCCTTCAGCGAGTCGTAATCTTTTTGCTGGTGGAGGATCTTGCCTCGATGTTGATGGCTGCTGACTGATCAGGGTGGTGGTTGCTGAAGGTTGGGGTGGCTGTGGCAATTTCTTAAAATAAGACAACAATGAAGTTTGCCGCATCGATTGACTCTTCCTTTCACGAAAGATTTCTCTGTAGCATGCGATGCTGTTTGATAGCATTTTACCCACAGTAGAACTTCTTTCAAAATTGGAGTCAATCCTCTCAAACCCTGCCGCTGCTTCATCAACTAAGTTTATGTAATATTCTAAATCCTTTGTTGTCATTTCAACAATGTTCACAGCATCTTCACCAGGAGTAGATTCCATCTCAAGAAACCACTTTCTTTGCTCATCCATAAGAAGCAACTCCTCATCTGTTAAAGATTTATCATGAGATTGCAGCAATTCAGTCACATCTTCAGGCTCCACTTCTAATTCTAGTTCTCTTGCTATTTCCACCACATCTGCAGTTACTTCCTCCACTGAAGTCTTGAACCCCTCAAAGTCATCCATGAGGGTTGGAATCAACTTCTTCCGAACTCCTGTTCATGTTGATATTTTGACCTCCTCCCATGAATCACAAATGTTCTTAATGGCATCTAGAATGGTGAATCCTTTCCAGAAAGTTTTCAATTTACTTTGCCCAGATCCATCAGAGGAATCACTATCTATGGCAGCTATAGCCTTATGAAATGTATTTCTTAAATAATAAGACTTGAAAGTTGAAATTACTCCTTGATCCATGGGCTGCAGAATGGATGTTGTGTTAGCAGGCATGAAAACAACATTAATCTTGTTGTACATCTCCATCAGAGCTCTTGGGTGACCAGGTGCATTGTCTATGAGCAGTAATATTTTGAAAGGAATCTTTTTTTCTGAGCAGTAGGTCTCAACAGTGGGCTTAAAATATTCAGTAAACCATGTTGTAAACAGAAGTGCTGTCATCCAGGCTTTGTTGTTCCATTTATAGAGCACAGGCAGAGTAGATTTAGCATAATTCTTAAGGGCCCTAGGATTTTCAGAATGGTAAATGAGCATTGCCTTCAACTTAAATCACCAGCTGCATTAGCCCCTAACAAGAGAGTCAACCTGTCCTTTGAAGCTTTGAAGCCAAGCACTGACTTCTCCTCTCTAGCTATGAAAGTCCTAGATGGCATCTTCTTCCAATATAAGGCTGTTTCGTCTACATTGAAAATCTGTTGTTTAGTGTAGTCACCTTCATCAGTTATCTTAGCTAGATCTTCTGGATAACTTGCTGCAGCTTCTACATCAGCACTTGCTGCTTCACCTTGCACTTTTATGTTATGGAGACGGCTTTCCTTAAACCTCATGAACCAACCTCTGCTAGCTTCAAACTTTTCTTCTGCAGCTTCCTCACCTCTCTCAGCCTTCATAGAATTGAAGAGAGTTAGGGCCTTGCTCTGGATTAGGTTTTGGCTTAAGGGAATGTTGTGGCTGGTTTGATCTTCTATCCAGACCACTAAAACTTTCTCCATATCAGCAATAAGGCTGTTTCGCTTTCTTATCATTCGTGTGTTCACTGGAGTAGCACTTTTAATTTCCTTCAAGAACTTTTCCTTTGCATTCACAACTTGGCTAACTGTTTGGCGCAAGAGGCCTAGCCTTTGGCCTGCCTCGGCTTTCGACATGCCTTCCTCATGAAGCTTAATCATTTCTAGCTTTTGATTTAAAGTGAGAGATGTGCAACTCTTCCTTTCACTTGAACACTTAGAGGCCATTGTAGGGTTATTAATTGGCCTAATTTCAATATTGTTGTGTCTCAGGGAATAGGGAGGCCCAAGGAGAGGGAGAGAGACAGGGGAACGGCCGGTCGGTGGAGCAGTCAGAACACACACAACATTTATCGATTAAGCTTGCCGTCTTATCGCGGCTTGTGCCTCTCCAAAACAATTACAAGAGTAACATCAAAGATCACAGATCACCATAACAAATATAATAATAATGAAAAAGTTTGAAATATTGTGAGAATTACCAAAATGTGACGCAGAGACACAAAGTGAGGAAATGCTGTTGGAAAAATGGCGCCAATGGAAAAATGGCGCCGATAGACTTGCTCGATGCAGGGTTGCCACAAACCTTCAATTTGTAAAAAACGCAATATCTGCGAAGTGTAATAAAGCGAAGCGCAATAAAACGAGGTATGCCTGTATAAGTTTAGACTGCCCAGGAGGTGGGGGCAGCAGCCATGCGGGGACACAGAGAAGCCTTACCATCGGAAACTGGCTCTCTCTCACCCCAAAACTCACGAGCTGGAAACCGCCTGCCTCCAGAGGGAAAACTTCACCAGACTCTGGAAGATGCTTGTGAGTAAGCTACTTGAGATCTGATTAGATATCTAGCTGGCCATAACTCAGATGTGTGATCAAAAGGCTACCTCAGTCAGACTATTTGCTCTTTAGGATTTCTAAGATATTGCTCAATCTTGTACCCTATTTTCACCCTACCCCCGTAATCAATAAAGTCCTCCTTTGTGACCAGTGTGGGAGACTTATTGAGGGGTGGGTCTAAATTATGCCTGAGAGACCCCTTAGGTCTGTGGACTAAGGGAGACTATACGTTTTGCCCCCCGACTTGGGGAAGTGCCCCAAGTGCCTGTACTGGATCGAGTGCCCGTAGGACAGGCCTGTGTTTCCCCAAGGACACAAGGCCGAGAGTGAGTTCATTCTTGGGGTGGTAGCAGCTACGTTACCCCCAGGCTAGCGAGTGTGCTCCGGGAAGGGGGTCGGCCAGACATAAGGTGCCCCTAGGGAGGCATTCAGAGCCTGGAGGGTGTTTGGGAGCCAGGAGGTGGGTGGCTTGGCGCGGGAGCACCCCCTACTGGCCCGCCACAAGGTGCACAGAGTCTTCAGGCTTCTTCATGACCCCCACAGACTCCAGAAGCTGGATCTGGGACAGGACATCTGCAATGAAAGAAACAACGAAATCCTGCTGGCAGCCTGTGAGACTGAGATGCATGGGGCTGTGGGTCCTCAAGCCCAGCACTGCCGCAGCAGGTGGGGACCCTCAGACTGTTTGCAACACAGGTTAGGATCTATTTGCATGTTCTGCTTGATATAAGCAGGGTGCACAATCATCTGTGAAGTGGCTTGTGCTCCCCTGGATCCCATTGGATTGGCCAGAGACCGGCTCTCTTTGTTAGTGGTGCAGATGCTCCCTAGAGATGAGGGCTCCAGCCCCTCCTCCTGCCCCTGCCCCTTTACCCAATTTAAAGGTCTCCAGTCAGAGAGATTCCCACCCCTTGTCCCCCAGAGCTAGGATGAGACCCTAAAACAAGAGGGATTGCGTCTCCCGGTCTGATGTGCGGATCTGAGACTGCAGCTTCTTCTACTGATGCTGCTCACTACAGTCTGTCCCCTACCCCTCCAGCCCTGGCCTGGTTCTGCCAGGAAGTGGCAGAGCTGCTGCTTCTCTTGCTCACCCACCCTGTGCTCCCAGGGGACTGAGGCTGGATTACAGCCAGGGGCTTTCCAGGGAGTTTGGCTCTGGGCTCCTGGAGGCTGTGGGCAGGCCCTGCATGAGCAGCTGGAGCCTTGTGGCTCAAGGATAATGGTGTCCTTGCTCCTCCACTGCCTGAGTCCAGATCCCCTCTGAGCCCTGGCCTTAGCCCTTAGATTATTAAAGCTGCATCATAGCTGTTTATCTGCTCCTTCACATTTGGGAAGTTTCTTAACATGATTGATTTGTTGTGAGCTCTTACACATCTTGTCTCAATCCCATTGGCCTTTTCCTAGGATCTACTTCTATCCCACAGCAGGCTTGGCGTGTGGCTGAGGGTGTGATGGTCCAAGAAATGTATGTACAGCAGATATCTGGTGATAGTTGATACTGGATCAAGTGTGTATTTCAGAGAGTTTTTGGACAAACTCATGGGCCCCAAGATCCTTCATAGTATCTGGGGAGCTATTAAGTGAAGCCAGAGCTAAATAGCACAAAAAGCAAGGATTTGTGAGTAGTGCTGTTTGCTGCAGGTGTTTTGTGGATTCTCTTTGAGCAGAAGTCAGGGAGGGAGACTTGTTGCCAGGAAGGTCCAGGGCAAGTATGAGGCAAGGATTTGGTGGTTGTTGTTGTTGTTGTTGTAGTAGTAAGATGTTGTATTGCAACCAAAAGCACCCTTGGGAGACATGGGGGATGACCTCACAGAAATCACCCGGCGGGGCTCTGGGCGGTGCAGGTGGGGCAAGCAGGGCTCTGGAGTTTGGAGTCTGAACTGGGCTCAGCTCCTGCACTTGGTTCCTGTTGATCAGGGAGTCAGTGCAGGGCAGGAGGCTGGGATGTGCCCAAGGGAGCAGTCCTCAAGCTGCTTCCCCTTTCAGTGCACTCCCTACGCTTCTCTGTGCCACCATCTCTCTCCTGGCACAGTAATAAAGGGGTGGTGTCTGCAGCTGTCAGGTAGCAGCCCTGGGCTACACTCAATGAGCTGGGTTTCAGAAAAGACTCGTGGAGAAAGAGACAGAAAGGGGGTCATTACCCCTTGTGTCAAGCCATGGCTCTGGCTGCAGGACATGCATAGGTGGGGACAAGACCGAGGAGCAGAAGAAGCCCAAATGATTGTGCCCTTATTGTCCTGGGATGGGGGAGACTCTCCAAGAGGCCGGAGGGAGCAAGGCTGGTGCTGCATGGCGGCTGAGGCTGCAGGACGAAGGAGGATCTCCTCTCCTTGTGTGAGATGGAATCTGCATGAGATCTAACTCTGGTACCTCCTCATCCTCTGAGTCTCCCAATGCCTCCACTAGCACTGGAGAGAGTTTCCTTTCCTGTTGCAGACCCTGGGAGCCGTCCATACACAATGTGTTTCTCTGGGAACAAGGGGAGGCCTTGGTCAGGATCAGCTGTTGGGAAAGCCCGGTCCAGCTCCTATCTCCAGCTGTGTCAGGCTGAGGAGACAGGGCCATAGTTTCTGGACCAGGACAGGGGGTGCCAGTGTTGGAGACAAAGTCGGGGCTGAGTCCATGGCATTGTTACTTAGCCTCACCTGTTTGGCTTCCTGGCTGAAGTGGTGATGTGTTGAGCCTGAGATGAGCTCTTATTTGAGAGCATGCCCAGTTAAGATCAGGTGGTGGAAGAGAGTGCCTAGCACATAGGTATGCTGTGTGCAGAGCCCTGACATGCTGGGTGTACTGCCGCCGTAGACTTGATTGACCCTTAGCACGTGATAGCATGCCTTGGTGTGGGTGGTACGTGTGTTGTGTGGCTGGTGGGTTTTATGGTTTGCTGGTTGGTTTTGTTGATTGATACCTGAGAGAGAGAGAGACTGATAGCAGTGTGGTGAATGAATGAGGTGGAAGTGGCTTTCTGGTGTATTGGTGCATTGGTGTGGGTAATTGTTGTGCAGTGTTGTGCCTTGGGCTATGCCATGACCATGGAGTTCCGATGAGGGAAGCACACCCTGGACAGCGAGGCTGCCATAGAGCTAGCATTCACCCCCAATGACCTCAAATCCAGAGGCTCCCTGTAAGAGTGCTTAGGTTGGGTTCTCCACTTTCTCTCTGCAGGGGAGCATAGCACTTAAGTAGCAGACCCCTGCCCTCTGGCGTACGTATCACCCACCCATCACTTGTTCCTTTCTCTTCCCTTCCTCAAAGCAGAACATAAGCTGCCATCGGATCATCCCTTTCAGTGTGATATGTTTCCCGTGTTTTGGAACAGCAGAGATCCAGTGCTGAATAAAGTTTACCGCTCAAATAAAAAAGTTCAAAGTAATCCCAGAGTTGATATTGATTCTGAGGTACTGGAGTTTGTGGTGATTGCATTGTAAAATAGGTATGAGATCAGTTAGGTATAGGTTTTAGGAAAACTAAGAATAGTTGTATTGTATGTGGGCTTCATTCCTGGTTAGTGCTATTATTTAATGTACCTGTTGTGTATTTGTTTTTGTATTATTAATAAACCATTCAATATGTTTCAATTACACAGGAGTGTGTGAACAGCCTGATTGCTCATTGTGCAAGCATTTGCTGGATTGATACGGTGATGATAGATATGCCTGGTCAATTTGTTAGCTAACAGTCACCTCACCTGGAACCAGACTATTCGGTCAGCTGTTAATTGGAGAGTGCTAATCAAGTCCAGGACCAACATCAGGACTACAGAGCTGTGTCCCTAGTCCTGTGACAGCACAGCAGTCTGCTGACCATTGCTTGAGTCCTGGGTACCAGCCTAGGGAGTCTTTGCCTTGTATTCCTGCAAGAAGGACAGGCAGAGCAGGGGGCATGAGGAAGCAGGACTTCTGGGTCCTTTCTGAATTTCAGATTCTGACTCACTGATCATTTCTGAGCCTTCCCCATTTTTAATCCCTGGCTGGTTCAAGTGATCTAAAAGGCCTGATGTGTCCGACCTAGCAGGCAGTGGGGCTCGGGGCTGGGAGCTGCTCTCTCTGCTGCTCACATGGGCAGGCAGGTCCTGAAGGGCTGGTTTTTGTGCAGGCTCTCATGCATTTTCATACGCTGTGTCTCTGGCACAATAATAACGGGCTGTGTCTACAGGTTGGAGCCCAGTCAGGCGCAGGTGCGCTTGGCTGCTGGACGTGTCTCTGCTGATGGCGAGGTGACTTTGGAGAGCGCTGTTATAGTAGGTGCTACCACCACTCCAGATAGCTCCGGCCCACTCCAGACCTTTCCCTGCTGCCTGCCGAACCCACTGCACACCATAGCTAGTGAGAGAGAATCCAGAGACCGTGCAGGTCAGGCTGAGGGTCTCTCTGGGCTTCACCACCCCTGGGCTGGACTCCTTCAGCGTGACCTGGGCCAGGATACCTAATGGAGAAAAATGCAGCATGAGCAAATGCACAATCTTCTACCAGTCCCACTCTCATCTTGCCACTGCATCCCCCAACCCACAAGACAGGAGACACTTACCCAGTGGAGCTGCCAGAAGGATGAGCAGAGCCAGTGCTGGTGTCATGGTCATTGTGGCTGATGCCCCGTGTCCCCAGCAGACAGGAGGCGGCAACTCTGGGGGACACTGAGGTGCACAGAGCCCGGGCTGGTGTTTAAGGAGGAACCTTGCATGTGTTAAGCAGGAAATTGGGCAACAACATTTGCATGTGCTTTTTCTATAAGGACCTTTTACAGATCTCACACAAGGTAGATTTGGCTGTTGACTCCCGGGGTTTTGACAGCCAAGGGGAAACCTGGAAATGGGGAGTTGGGTTTTGTTACTGTACCAGACAAATGGTACAGTAAAGCAGGAGCCTGGGGGAACAAATAAAGACCCAGAGGATTTCCAGATTGTGTCTCTGGCTGGATTTTATCAAGGCAAAACCTCCCATGGTCTGCGACTTCCCCTCTCTCCCAGGGAAATATCCTGGAGCTCTGCCAGGGAAAAAATCTCCCAGGGAAAAATCCAATGTCTCTGAAGGATATGTCCATGCTACTTCAATGTGCAGTCAGTGGACTGAGCCCCAGCAGCTTGGGGTTGCATTACATTATTCAGAGAACCCTGTCCTTGGGTAGAAGTGACAACTTGTTCCATAGCAGCTGAGGGAGTGATACCACCAGAATACAAAAATCTAATGAAATTGGATGCTTTTTATTTCAGGTGGAAGGAATCCCAGGGTGTGAGGTTTAAATGCTGTGAATTTGTTTCATGTCTGGGAAACTGGCTATCATTTCATAGATTTCATAGACATTAGGGGTGGAAGGGACCTTGGAAGACCATTGAGTCCAGCCCCCTGCCCAAAGGGCAGGAAGTCAGCTGGGGTCATAGGATCCCAGCAAGATAAGCATCCAAATTACTCTTGAAGGTGTTCAATGTAGGTGCTTGAACCACCTCCGACGGCAGGCTGTTCCAAACTTTGGGGGCTTGGACAGTAAAGAAATTCTTCCTTATGTCCAGCCTGAAATGGTCTTGTAGTAGTTTATGACTGTTTGACCTCGTCATCCCCTGGGGCGCTTTGGTGAACAAATGTTCCCCCAGATGCTGGTGGTCACACCTGATAAACTTATAAGTGACCATCAGATCACCCCTTAGCCTGTGCTTTTCCTGGCTAAAGGACCCCATGGCTCTCAGCCTGTCATTGTAAGGTCTGTTTTCCTGACCTCTGATCATGCGCGTGGCTCTCCTCTGGACTCTGTCAAGCTTCTCCACATCCTTTTTGACTTGTGGAGCCCAAAACTGGACGCAGTACTCCAGCTGCGGCCTCACCAAGGCCAAATACAAAGGGAGAACAACATCCCGGGATTTGCTTGAGAAGCATCTATGGATGAAAGCCAGCATTTTGGTCGCTTTAGTAGCCGCAGCATCACATTGCAGGCTCATGTTCATCTTGTGGGCAGTGATGACCCCCAAATACCTTTCTTCCGTAGTGCTAGCCAGCATAGCACTGCCGGGCCTATAAGGATGCTGCAGGTTTTCATTTCCAAGGTGGACAACCTTGCATTTTTCAGTGTTAATCAAATCAGGTTCTCGTCCACTCATTTGCTGAGCCTGTCCAGGTCAGCCTTGATCACCCGCCTGTCTTCTGGCGTGGATGCTTTGCTCCGGAGTTTGGTGTCATCAGTGAACTTGGCCAGTCTGCTTCTGACCCCAATGTCCACATCATTAATGAAGATGTTGTACAATATGGATCCAAAGACAGAGCCTTGGGGGACCCCACTGGTCACAGGGCACTAGGACAACTGACTTCCATCAATTACCACCTTCAGTCCGACCATGGAGCCAATTTTCCAGCCAGCGGATTGTGGTGGACTGAACACCACAATTGGCCATTTTCGCCAAGAGGTGATCATGGGATATCACATTGAAGGCTTTTTTGAAGTCAAGATATATGACATCAATCTCTTCTTCCTTGTCCAGGTGATAGGTCACCTGATCGTAGAAGAAAATGAGACTGATCAAGCAAGACCAACCCACAACAAACCCGTGCTGGCTATCCCTTAGGATGTTGGTATTGGCCAGTCCATTAAGTATGACCTCTTTAAAAAACTTTTCTAAGATCTTCCCCAGGATAGAAGTCAGGCTAATGGGCCTGTAGTTAGCTGGATCCACTTTCCTCCCTTTCTTGAAGATTGGCACCACATTGGCCTTCTTCCAGTCTTCGGGCACTTCACCAGAGCCCCGGGAGTTCTCGAAGATCCATGCCAGGGGCTGGGTATGATGCTCGCCAGCTCCTTGATACCCTGGGGTGCAGATTGTCAGGGCCAGCTGACTTGAAGGTATCCAGCTTCTCAAGGTGTTCCTTCACAAGGTCAGCATTAATGGAGGGCATTTGAACAGGGCATATGAGGGAAATGGGGAAAAAACTGGGCATAAAAATCCTCCCTTTCCTAAGTTGGCAGTTGATCCTTCATGGTTGCTTTGTGCTTATCTCTGTCCATGCACCTGTGCTGGGTGTCTCTGCCCTCTGGTGCCTGTGTGCAGGGGATGATGCATGCATGGATCTGGTGTGTCTATCTGCATCACACCCTGTGGATGTGCACTTATCTGGTCTCTGGGATAGGTGAAGGGCCAGGCCCATCAAGGATACATCCTGCCATACACAGATCCCAAGCTGGAGGAGGGCACAAAACCCTGGGTGCCTATGTCTTTTGCCTCCTGCGGAAAACCTGAGTGGCCCAGGGTGGTTAACCCCTTGAAGCCTAGTCCTACACAGCTGCCTTAAGCCCCATCCCCTGGGTGTTTTGAGGCCTACTGGAGTAGTTCAGCCTTCCCCAGGACTTTCCTCCTCTACCTGCAGGGTATGGGTCGTGGCACAACTGCCCTTGAGCGCTGCATGATGGGGAGAGCCCAGGGCTGGGGATCCCATTCTGCCCTGTGTGTGTGCTGGCCGCAGGAGGCTGGGGCTGGGCCCAGTCCTATTAGCATCCTCTTCTTCTGCTGGGGTCTCCTGCAGCTCTTCCCATAAGTCTCTGGGTTTGTCTCTTCAGGTATGATCAGGACTGGCCCTGCTGCCGGTGGCATGGAGATATGGCCCATGGGCTTGGTCATATCAGAGCAGGAAGCAGTGAATTATCAAGGAGGGGGGTCATGTGGTACCACCAAGTAGCCATGTCCCCCCCTGGCCCCAGGACCTGCTTAGGGCAGACTGGACAAGACCCCTGAGGAGTTCTTTCTGTTAGAAGCCAGGGTTGCACAAGGATGGAAGCCCCCCCGGCGCCCCGCCTCAGTGCCCAGGCCTGCAATGGGCCCGAAGGGTCTGGGAGGGCCTGGCTTTGCCTGTCTCAGTGTCCCCAGCTGAACCCTGTTTCCTGTGTGAGCATGGGCTGCATAGCAGGATAGACTCCTCTGTCTGGATCCAGGTGACAACCCTGGCTCTTCTGAGTGCTCTGTTTCCCCCCTTGCTTTCTTCTCTGGCTTGCTTCTGACTCCTGGATCCATCCCCCTGCAGCACCAAGCCCTGACTGCCCACACCCCGGCTGGTTCTCTGATGCTCCAGGTGGGGATAGGGCTGCTCTCTGCCCTGCTCCCTGTGAAGGGAGGGGGCATGCAGCTGAGGCACAGGGCTCTGCCCCAGGCAGGGGGTGCAGCTCTGCACAGGCTGTATGCTCCAGTATTTGCTGAGTGTCTGAGGCTGAGGAGGCTGAGGGAACTGGGTGCCTGGTGCCCAGGCCTGCACGGTGGGATTTTAGGACAGAGTCACTGACACTCCCTGGAGCACCCCCTGCAAGCACGGCTGGTTTCTTGTTTAGTGTCCTGTCCTTCCTGTTTCCACTTGGCCCCAGCTGTTGGGATCTGGGAGTGTCCTGGTCTGACTACAAACACCCACCAGCCAAAGGCTATAGCTGAGCACTGCCCATTCCTGGTCTGCAGCTTGTGGCTTTTTCCCAGGGTGTGAGTGCTTGAGAAGTCAAATCCAGCCTGCCTAGGGACAGTGCAAGCAGGCCTGGCCCTGGCTGTGTGAGGCACTGGGGCAGTCCCCCAGAGCCTGGTGTCTCCTGGCTGGCTGCACCTGAGCCGACTGCTGCAAGGAGCTGAGTGGGTGCTCTGGCCAGGTCCCTGCTGCCCAGCTGGGCAGGGAGCAGGTGCTCTGTGTTTCCCCCTGTGCGTTATTTTTGGTGCCCATGGCAGGGGCTGGAGCCCAGAGGCAGGAATGTGCCTGGGGCTGGGTGTCCAGCTCCGCTGCAGCTGTTTGTTCAGGCAGTGGCTGCTTCTCGCTGCTGGCCATGAGCTGGCAGGAGGTTTGCTCAGAAGTTTTTGTATTGGGCGCATCTGGTTTCTGATCACTGTGGGCTTCACACAGTGATACCAGGCCCTGTCCTCAGCTCTCAACTTGTTCTTCTGCAGGTACAAGGTGTTGCTGGAGCCATCTCTGGAGATCTTCAATCGCCCCTTCACCGCAGCACTGTTGTATGTGGAGAAATTACTGGTAGCGGCATTTATACTTGTGACCCATTCCAGCCCTTTCCCAGGAGCCTGGCAAGCCCTGATCATAAAGAAATTGATGAAGGTGGACCCAGGGACTTTGCAGGAGAGGAGAGGCGCAGAGACACTGCAGGCTTCCTCACGTCCCCTCCTGACTCGACCAACTGCACGTGGGACTGGGCACCTGGGGAGAAAAGAGCATGATTCAGGATCCTCTGCCTGCCAGCCTGTGCAAAAGCCTACAGAGCCAAGGGGCCACTCAATGTCGATGAGAGCTCAACCGAGCAGAGAGCAGGGCCTGTAGCACATCAGCCCATGCAGGGCCCTGCCCCCACTCTGATCCCATGGGCCCTGGATCTGGAGAAGCGGTGGGGGGGGGGGGGGCAGGCAGGGTAGCAAGTGGCTGGATGCAGCGCTACTGCTCTGTGCAGCTCGGCACCACTGCTGCTTTGCCCAGCTCCGTGGGGTCCCCCAAAGCACAGGGCCCGGGGCGATTGCCCCCCATCCCTCAGGATGGACCTGCTGCTGATTTCCATTGGCCTTTGTATCTGGTGAGTATTGCATGTTGCTTCCTGGGTCTGCATACAGAACTGTAGGAGGTTTCATAGGTTTCCTATATTTCATAGACATTAGGGCTGGAAGGGACCTCAGAAAATCGTCGGGTCCAGCCCCCTGACCCTGGGGTAGGAAGTCAGCAATGATCAAAGTATCCCAACTAGATAAACATCCAAACATTTCCTAAAAGAATCCAGGGTAGGTGGTTGTCTGTGGGTGAAGTCTGTTTGAAGCTCTGGGGGCTCAGATGGTACAGACGTTTTTTCTTATGTCTAGCCTAAAACGGTGTTCAAGGAGTTTGTGACGGTTAGACCTTGTCTTCCCTTGGGGTGCCCTGGTGAACAGATGGTCTCCCGGTTCCTGATGCAAAGCCCCTTATGTATTTACTAGCAAGTTGCCTGTCAAGAATGGCGGGGGGGCAGGGGGGACAGGCAGAGAGAGAGGCCTGCATCTAGCCCCCTACCCCCTCCTCCCTGCCTCAGGCCAGTGTCAGGGGCGCTCCCCGCCTCCCTCCTGTCACTTCTGGCTGGGGCAGAGGCTGTTCTCCCCCCCCCCCCACCTGCCAATTTGGGTGGGGGTCAGGGCCTCACCCCGCCTCCACTTCAGTGTGGGGCTAGAGCTGGGACCGGGGCCGGGCCTGCACTTGTGGCAGTGGTTGCAGCAGTGGTCACAGCTGCAGTGGTGTTTGCAACAGGACACAGCCACCGGTCACCCCCCTCCCCTTCCTGCTCTCCTCCCCTCCTCTTCCACACTGCCTCCCTCTCCCTGCCACCTGTTGTTGGAGGTGGGGGGTGCTCCAGCCCCTGGAGAGCTGATAGAGTAGATAAGGTGCTAAACTGGGCCCCAAGGAGCCAGAGCGCAGTCTATAGCTGTGCCCCAGCCTGCCAGTCTGACCTCAGGCTGGTCATAGGTTTCCTAGATTTCTAGGCTCGGAAGGGACCTGGTCGAGCATCCGGTCCAACCCCCTGCTCCAGGCAAGAAAGAGCACTGGGGTTAAGTAACTCCAGCCAGATGCCTGTCTTGTCTCCTCCTGAACACCTCCAAGGCAGGGGAAAGCACCACCTCCCTTGGAAGCCCATCCCATATTTTGGCAACCCGTACCATAAAGAATTTCTTCCTAATGTCCAATCTAAATCTATTCATCTTTGGTTTGTGGCCATTATTTCTGGTAACCCCAAGGGGTGCCCTGGTAAACAGAGTGTCTTTATTCCTTGCTGAGCCCCCTTGATGAGTTTGTAGGCAGCCAGAAGGTTGCCTCGCATCCTTAGCTTCCCTCCCTGCCCTCCAGTGTGTTTACTATATCCCATCGTTTAGTGTCAATAGCAAATTTGGAGAAGGTGCTTTCAATAGCTTCGTCCAAATTACTGATGAAGAAATTAAACAGTACTGCTCCCCCTTGGGGGACCACTGCTCACATCCCTCCATGGAGAAACTGAGCCATCCACCACCACTCTCTAGGTGTGTCTTATAAGCCAGCTTTTTCACCCACCTTATGGTGAAAAAATCCACATTACAGCTACTCAGTTTGCTCGTGAGAATTGGGTGCCACCCTGTGTCAAAAGCCTTTTTGAAATCCAGGTAAGTAATGTCTACTTCCACTCCTGCATCTAAGCGCTTTGTGACCTGGTCATAAAAAGAGACCGGGTTAGTCAGGCAGGATCTGCCTGCTATAAACCCATGCTGGTTGCCCCTTAACATTGTGTTACCCACTGGCCCCCTGCAAATGTGATCCTTTATGATTTTTTCTAAGGTCTTGTCAAAAATAGATGTGAGGCTAACTGGCCTATAATTCCCCAGGTCCTCCTTCCTCCCCTTCTTGAAAATAGGAAACACGTGGGCCTTTCCTGGTCCTCTGGGACCTGTCCCAAGTGCCACAAGGGCTGAAATAATTGTGCCAGTGGTTTAGCTATGTCATCGGCCAATTCCTTTAGTACCCTTGGGTGTTTGGCTTAGCCCTGATCTGGCTTTCTGGGGGGAGGGGACATGGGAATTTGAGAGTGGGGGAGGATGGCAGCATTAATGGCCACTGCTCTTCTGTTGTCAAAATCCCCAAGCTGTGGGGACCTGCAGAGGTCAGGTGCCATGGCTCCACAGGCTGCATTTGGCCCACAGGTCAGAAGTTGAGCTCCCCTGGTTTAGAGGAATTCTCCAAGACCCATCATGCACCCCTGTCTCAAATGTTTCTCATCACACTTTGCTGTTAGCCTAGAATTGCAGATCCGGCCATCTCAAAGCAGCCGTTCAAGCGGGACATATCTGAAGAAGGAGGATGAGGATCCCTGAAGATGCCAGTTGAGACAGGTTTAACTTCCACTGAAAATAACAGCGGCTCTCCCGGGATTCCCTCTCAGACTTGGGAACCTTTCCCCAGGTACTCCCTGTGGGGGACAGTGACATTTCTCTCCACAGGAATAGAGCGGGTGGTAACAGTGATGAAGTATTTATAGAAATACATATTTGAGTAGGAAGCATGTCCTGTTCATTAATGTCCTGTAGAGCCATATATTTTATGTACCATCAAACTCCACAGAGCTTAGCCATCCTCCACACACTCCTTCCTTGTCAAACCACCTTCTCAAAGGCTTTGGATTATGAACCTGCTTCCATGAAAGCACACTGGGACATGGGAACACGGCTCTGTGATGTAGCTACTTAGGAAATTAGGAACCTAAATCCTATTGGTTCAACATGGGACACTTTTGACAGAAGCATTCATTGCCTCTTCCATGGGGTAAGTGCACTTCAGGGTGACCAAGGACCCTCGTATCTCTAGGAGACATGGAGGCTTTTTGAATGGCTCCATCTGGGGTTTGTCTCACTGGGTCCCTGGCACAGTAATATATGGCTGTATCATCCATCTTCAGGCTGCTCAGCTGCAGGTAGGCTGTGCTGATGGAGGTGCCCATGGTCATGGTGAACTAGTCCTTGCTGAAATACCTTGCAGAGCTGCTACCAGGACAAGGAGGGGAAGCCAAAGTCTCTATTCCCTAGTGATGGGGAAAGCCCTCCGGTGTTGGCTGGGCACTGCCCAAACCTGAGGGGCTGTGGATTGTCTGTGCAGGGGCCCCTTGGTCAGATACACAAGATATACTCCAGGCAGAGCTAAATGGGGAAGATGCAGGTCAGACAGCAGCAGCTTAGGAAGGGTTAATGAGGGATGTAATCATCTCCCCCAGCCTGTATCAGCCTTGCCTGAGTGAGCTGCCCTAAGAGACCTGGGGGCTGGAGCAGGAGGCTCTTTCCTGCTCTGGGCAGGCTGTAGGGGAAGGTCCCAACAGGGAGGGGAGAAGCGGGAAGTTGGAGAGGACCATGGGATGAGAGCCACAGGGAAGACTGGGCCTGGGCTTGACTCTGTCCTCAGCAGAAGTAGTTCTGGGCCTGGAGGTTCAGACTGAAAGGCAGGGAGCCCGAGGCTGGGGAGAGGCCCAGTGCTGGCCTCACAACTTTTTGATGTGGCTTGATACCGTCTTTCACAGGGGTGGGTGGGGAAGCAGGGATGCCTCCAGGACCCATGTAGGAGGAGTGGTGATGCCAGGCTGCAGGCTCATGCCTGGGTAAAGAGCAGTGGTGGACTGGAGCCCATAGCTAGTCGGACGTTGTGAGGCGGGGGGGGCGAGGGGAGAGGGAGGGTCTCGCTACCCTTCACTACCCCTAGGCTGCATGTGAGGGGACAAAATCCAGAGGGGACCAGTGCAGGGACAGCCAAGGAGAGACTTGGCACTAGCACCCCTGGGCTGGGGCTGGCCCAGCTGGTTCCCAGGTGGGTGTTGGGGCTCCAGGCTGGGAGTGCTTGGAGCAAGGGGGTGTCCCCATCCCAGCATGGGCACAGCTCACTGGGTTCCCCCTCCCGACACTGCAGGAGAAGGGTGCTGGCTCAGAACAGGCATGGGAGATGGGGACCTTGGCCCTGGTGTGAGGACCAGAGATACCCCAAGCCTGGGTCTGGGTGAAAGTCTCCCCGTGGGGCTGAGCTGCCAGGTAGCCCCTGCCTGGGTTGCTCTTGTCATTGTATTTTGTGTGTGTCTGTTGTTCTCTGTGTCCCAGAAGAGCTCTTGTCACTGCTGCCTCATAAGAACCCGCTTCCTGTTTTTGTGCAGCCCCTGCTCTGCTCTGTGTCACTGTGTTTCTGGCACAGTAATAGGTGGCCGTGTCTGCAGCCATCAGCGATTGGACTTGGAGGGAGAACTGGTTCTTGGAGGTGTCCCTGGAGATGGTGACCTGGCTCTTCAGAGATGGGCTGTAGTTGATGCCCCCACTGTAGCTAATCTCCCCCATCCACTCTAGGCCTTTCCCAGGAGGCTGCCGGAGCCAGTGCCACCATGTGTTGTTTGTAGTGATGGACTCTCCAGAGACAGCACAGGTCAGGGTGAGGGTCTCTCCAGGCTTCACCACCCCTGGGCCAGACAGCACCAGCTGTATGGCAGAGACAGCACCTGGGTAGAGCAAACAGAGCATGTAGAAATTTAGGCTCCTAAGGACTCCTTGAATGAGCCCCTGTTCCCCTCCTCTACCCACTAGAGGCTCACAGCCTGGGGCAGAGAGCAGGGAAAGGAGAAGCAACAGAGATTTCATTCTTGCTGCCACTGATTGAAGGTTACTTCCCAGCAGGTAGGAGGCAGTGGTGTGAGGGTAGGTGGAGGGCAGGGACTGCGGCTCTGAGACCCAGGGACTGTATTTATCCAGGAGCCCCCAGACAGGGATTTGCATGGGGGTTCCCCGGGGGAATAAGAGCTGAGAGCATTTGACTCCTGCCTGCATTGCAGGTCTGGGTGTAGGAGACGTGTCCCGCTGAGGCAGGGAGGGAGCTTGGAGGAGTGGGGCTGTGGGTTGCTGAGGCTGCAGGTCAACACTGCTGGCACTTGGAGTGTCTCCCTTGCAGACAGGTCTGTCCTGGGAGAGCGCATGGAGTTGATCAGGATGGATGAGATTTGTGGGGCTGCTGAAGGGAATCAGAAATCTCAGATCCAGCATAAACTGAGAAAACTGTGCAGCAAAGTCCCTTACAAGTCTTTGAGCTTCTTCAGACAAACCAATTGTGGGATGTAAATTGTTAGCAGTACAAAGTATGTGGGGAAGGAAATTTGTCCCCTTCTCTGTCAGTGCTGGTCAGGTTTCCAGCAGAACCCGAGGGAGTTAGGATCTCTGATGCCAGAGACTCTGGGCCACCAATATTGAACCCCCTTGCCCCTTTCCAGGTGGCAGGAGGTGACACAGATGGAACAGCTCCTCCCCAACCTGCCTGTGCTCACAGCAGATGCAGGCTATACCCCAGGTCGGCACATGGGGCCTGTCGCAGAGCTCTCAGGTGCCCTGCGACTGAGAGCAGAGCTGGCTCAGGAGAGACCCCTAGTGGCGGGAAGGGGGAGCGCAGCTGCCAGTCACCAGGACTGCGCAGGTGCTGGTTGCCCTAGCAACCAGGGAATCTCTCTCTCTCTCTCTCTCATAGGGAGAGATTCGTATTTTGACTGGAACGGTCCTAGCTTTTATGTTGTAGCACGAGGGGCTTTGCGTTTGTGTTTTCTGTTTTACCGGAGGATCGGGTGAGGCTATAAGGGGTTGGAGGAGGCCTCATAGGAGCTCCACAATAGTGTGGGGTCTCCTGGTGCTGGAGGGGGTGCAGCTTTGTTTGAGGGTGCATTGGCCCAGCCCTGGACCTAGGGGGGCAGTGAGGAGCCCTGAGTAAGGGGACAATCAGGAGCCTCTAAACTCGGGGGCAGCAAGGACCCCCAAGTTAGGGGGCAGTGAGGGGCCTGAGAGTGAGGAGGGACAGTGAGGAGCCCTGAGTTAGGGGGTGACAGGGAGCCCCGAGTGTGAGGAAGGGCAGCAAGGAGCCCCGAGAGTGAGGAGGGGTGGCAAGGAGCCCTGAGAGCAAACGAAGGGCTGAGACGTAATAACACGGTCCAAGTTAGATCATACCAGCACCATCTGCGAGGCTTGGGCTGCAGTGTAGGGGAGGAAAAGGAGCCGCAGACAGCGCCCCCTGTCATCGGGGTGCATAAAAATGGGCAGCCTCCCACTGATTCAATCTTCTATTAATCACAAGTAAGATCAAGGCGTGGCAGGTAAGTAAGCAGGCGGTTGACCCATTGCAGGACGGCGGAGCCACACAGTAGAAGTGTTTCCTATCCAGAGGGGCTCTGAAAGTAAGACTCCTGCTACAGGGCCCTTTTGAGTACCCATGGTCTGGATCTGGCTGGGAAAGTCTCTTGTGTCCTATAGAAATCTCGCTCCCTGAGTGATGGGTGCAGTAGAAGTGTTTCCTATCTTCAGGTAGCTGTGGGATGTGAGGATGACGTGGGTGTTGTCTGTGCCTTTTGTTGTGGCTGTAAATCTCTGTGAGGTCCATGCTCAGACCTTGCAGGTATATCCTTCAGGCACAAGCAGCTGCACTCTCCTGGTGCGGGATGGCATAGGGACCAAGTGCGGTCAGGGCTTTGTGACAGTCGAATGCTTGTGAGTGCCCGTCTTGCCTGCCGTGTCCTTTGCAGGGAACCAGGTGTGAGAGTGCAAGGGCAGTGCTGTCTGGGATCAGTCTGCCTTTCCCATGCTATGCATCTGGTACAGGGATACTGGGGCATGTCCTCACTTTTCAGGCTGATGATCTGCAGACAGAACAGGCTTTGCAAGAGCAGTGCATGGAGTCTCCAGGCTTCCTCACGGCACCTCTGGTTTCCCTGAGATTGCTGTGTACCTTCACCCTGGCAGTGAGAGACATGATGAGAGGCCTGGACACATGGGCCCTCAGTGCCAAGACCCAAACCTAGGGATCCCTGCTGAGCACTGGGAAAGCCCCAAACCTGTGAGAAATGAAGGCAGAGTGCAATGGGTCTGTGCTGGGGGAGCTCTCTTGGGGGTGGGCTGAGTATGCAGGGAGCCTGAGGCTGTGGCTTCCCTACGCAGAGCTGCAGGGGCAGGGCAGGTGCCAGTTTCGGGCATGACTGGGGCCGAGGATTGGCATGATCTGCCTCTGAAGGGGGAATGAAACGTGGTCCCCTTGGGAATTGCAGGGTAAAAACCCTGGGAGGGGTCAGGAGAATGGGGAGCCAGGGGCCGGACAGGAGCTGAGGTTCCTCCTCATGGGATTTTTCCCAACACACAAGTACACATGGGCCCACAGGCACGTGCCCCCTGCCCATCATCTTGGACTCATGTGCATTGTGTTGGAGAAGCATTGACACCTCTGCCTGTGATGGAGGTAGGAGGGCACTTGGTAGGCATTGGGCACATAAGTATTAGGGCTGTGTGAAGCTTCGGGTGCTGACTGAATTTGGAGACGATTAAACCCATTTTGGCATCCAGTCTCTGAATCTGAATCTAATCAGGAGACCAATAAAAGGGTCCAAAATGGATCTGGAAAAGATTCGGAGAGCTTTGGTGATTTGGGCAGGCCCCGCTCGCTGCAACAGAGAGCTGGACCCAGACTCGGTGCTGGTAAGTAGGGGGCGGGGGATGGGGGAAGGGACCTTTGGGGCACCCCGCCAGGCCCTGCCCCTGCCTGTTCCCACAGCTGCCCTGAGTGCCCCCCAACCCCACCCACTCTCCTAGCCCCACCCCCACCATGGCTGCCCACTGGCCCCAGCTCCCGGTTCTTAAAACAAAAGAAAAAATAAGGCCCCACTCACCAGCTGCTGCAGTGGCATTGGGTTTTCTACTGTATATCTCACTTCTTATAAATGACCTAGATGTTGCTCTGGTCCTTGTTCTGCTAGGGCTGGAACAAGCCAAGGCCTCAAGTGGAAGAAGCAAGAGCAATTGTCGGGTGGGGAACCACTCCATTTCTTGGCTTTTCCATTGACTTCAGTGATCTTGCCCATGCCCAGAGGCTGAACGTGTCAGAAGTGCAGGGGCCTGATCCACTTGCCTCTGTCAAAGAGACTTTGGGATCCTTAACTGTCTGACCTGTTTGCAAACTGTTGTCCAAGTAGGGAGAGACAGAAAGAGAAATGGAGACTCTGGGGTGTGAACTTCAGCCTCCCGGAGGAGCGCCCCCCTCCCCACAAGGCCCCTCCTGCTTATTTCTTTCAGGGCCACCAGGAGTTTCTGCTCTTTGATTCTCTCTGAGTCTTGTAGTGGGACCTAGGCCTGAGGGATGTCTCGCTGGGGGGCCCTCCTTGGTCCGGAGAGGGAAGGGAAGGAGGAGAATAGGAGGCAGGCAAGAGCAAGAACGGTACCAGTTTCTGGGCACCTGAGTGAGTCTGGTTGTCACTATGATGTTACCTGTTGTAGCTTCTGTTGTTGTGTTGAATTGTGGTATCACCTGGTGTCTGCGTCACTCCCCAGGAATCTGCCTAGGAGAGACATCTCCTGCAGCTCATGTGGGGGAGGGAGCCCCAGTCATGGATGACTTGCCTAAAGCAGCAGGGGGTGAAACCCCTTTCCAACAGGACAGCAGGCGCCTACCGAGCACCAGACCCACACACTGGGAGCTGAGGTGAGATGCCAAGGACGATGTGATCAGGTCCCATAGCAGCATCCTGGCTACGAACGTGGACTGCTTGTCTCTGCCTTCACCCCATCACCTGCTTTGAAGCTGCTCTGTGTAGGTAAGAAAGGCATCAGCCTCAAGACAAGAGAGCAAGTGGTGGGTAATGCATTGCAGCCCGCAGTGAAGTATCCTGAGGGCTAATTGCTTTCCTGGTTTACCACATCTCTTCCCTTGCCTCTGTTCCTTCTGCTTCCAGGTGCTGGACCCTCCCTGCTTGCTCACCCACTGGACACCACGTAACCAGCTTGCTCCTTGGTGCCCACGTCTTGGGCAGTTTGGGAAACAGGGCACTATTAAACACTCCCCAGCCTGTCGCTGCTTGAGCGGAGCTCTTCCTGGATGGCTCAGGGCAAGGGGAGCTCACACTGGGCATCTGTGTCACAAGGTCCAGTTTTTTGTGTACCCTCTCTGTAGGTCAGGCCATGCTGCAGGGATTTCATGGGCTGGATCATGGGGAGGCATCTGGGGCTGAAGATGCACATTTCCTATAGATCTGAATGCTCAGCCCAGCCTCTTGTGGGGACACGCAAAGGGGACCCTGTGTGAGCAGGCTGAGCCCTACAGAGGCACCTGGGGAGGATATTGATGTGTGGACATCTCCATCCCTCAGGGATATGGGACGTGTCCCTGGGCTGTTACTGCAGGATCTGCCCTGTGGTACTTTGGGGAGTCATGTAGTCTTCTGATTGTGGGGCTGTGTTGTTGGGTGTCCTGGGAGATGTGGGGATGCAGAACAGGGCAGGAGGAGAGGCTGTACGGGAGTTGGGGAGATGGTGTGTGGAGGCAGGAGATGCCCAGGATGGATCTCTACACAGCACAGCAGCTGGTGTGAAATCCAGAGAGCAGACTGATGATGACAGATTCCTAGGGCTAACTGGGTTCTGTCGACTATGGATACCAGATTATGGTGGGAAGGCCAGACCGCTGTATGACTCCCTGACTAAGGAGGGTCTCACTGAATGGAAATGGACTAAAGAAATGCAGCATGCCTTT
The DNA here is from genome assembly GCF_052110815.1 of Crocodylus siamensis. Lineage (NCBI taxonomy): Eukaryota > Metazoa > Chordata > Crocodylia > Crocodylidae > Crocodylus > Crocodylus siamensis. The sequence continues at coordinate 81,543 of NW_028324651.1, forward strand.
GATCTGCTTAAGGCAGCATTAACCCAGCCCCCTGCCCTGGCCATCCCAAATGATAAAAAGCCATATCGACTGTATGTTCATGAGAATCGAGGGGTTGCATCAGGGGTGCTGACACAACCATCAGGCCCAACTTGGAGACCCGTGGGATAATACTCAAAGGTTCTAGATCCAGTTGCGATTGGGTGGCCAGCCTGTCTTTGGGCTGTGGCAGCCACAGCAGTGGTTGTCGAAGAAGCCCAGAAGATAGTCATGGGTGCGGATATGGAAATACACACCCCACATGGAGTTCCCCAGATTCTAGGGACTGAGGGGGGAAAGTTTCTCAACCCCTCCAGACAATCACGGTATGAGATATTTTTGCTCTCTAATCCAGGACTTACTTTCAAACATACTACAGCCTTGAACCCTGCAACCTTGCTGCCGGAACCAGGGAGACCAACGCATGACTGCCTTGAGGTCCTGAATCAAATCACACAGGTGCGGCCTGATCTTGCTGAGGACCCAATTGAGAACCCAGATGCTGAATACTTCACAGACGGCTCCAGCTCTGTCATTGATGGAAAAAGACGAACAGGATGTGCAATGGTAACCTTGGATGAGGTAGTACGGAGGGAATCATTGCCGAGCTCATGGTCGGCACAGGCCGCGGAACTCACTGCGCTCACCCGAGCATTAGAGTTGGGGGCAGGCCGGCGGGTTAATGTATATACTGATTCTCGCTATGCTTTTTCTATGGTTCATGCGCATGGACTATTATGGAAAGAAAGGGGTTTCATTATGGCTTCTGGGAATAAAATTGCTAACGGCCCCCAGATTATCAAGGCACTAGATGCACTCCACCAGCCTAAAGAAGTAGCAGTCATTCATGTGCGAGCCCATGGGAAGGCTGCTGAGGAAAAGCATAAGTTTGGAAATGCAAGGGCTGATGCGGCAGTGAAGGAAGCCGCATTTATTGGTGGAGAGGCAGAGGAATTATCCAGGCAGGCCTTGTCCCATGCCGTATGGCCATACGTCCGGGATTTAGTCCCGCAGTATTCCCCTGAAGAAGATAAATTTGCACAGAAAGCTTGTGCAAAAAAGAACTCCCAGGGATGGTGGATAGTACCAGGAGGGAGAGTCATGATACCCAGGCCATTGCTTCAGGAGGTGCTACACCAGCTCCATGCAAGTACCCATATGGGAGGCTTGGCTATGGGTGATCTAGTGATCCGCCAAGCATAGCCCCAGGGCTATATGTAGAAGCTCAGCGTATTGCTACCAGGTGCATCACATGTCAGAAAGTAAACCCTCGAACGAAACCTCCTGTGCCAATGGGAGGTAGACCCTGGGCAGCGTACCCTGGACAAGCATGGCAGATTGATTTTGCCGAGCTCCCACGATCCGGACATCATAAGTTTTTACTTGTCATGGTAGACCAGCTTTCCGGTTGGGTCGAGGCCTGGCCCACCAGGACTGCCACTGCGGCTACACTAGTGAAGTATCTGTTGCAGGAGATCATTCCCCGGTATTCTCTGCCCGAATCCATTGAGTAGGATCAAGGACAACATTTTGTAGGAAAGGTAGTTCAAGAAGTCGCACAAGCCCTCAAGATCACTTGGAAACTACACACACCATGGAGACCACAGAGTTCAGGACAAGTGGAACGCATGAATAAGACCTTAAAAACTCTACTCACCAAGATCTGTATTGAAGCACACCTTAAGTGGCCTCAGGCATTGCCGCTAGCTCTTACTTGCATTCAAAACACTCCCCGACGAGGCATCAAATTAACCCCATATGAAATTATGTTTGGCATGCCTCCTCGGGTCTTACCTCCTGGATTGCGAGAAAATGTAACTTTTGAATTAGGTAATAGCGAGCTTCATATGTACGTTATTGCTTTGCAGTCTGTCTTGTCTTCTCTTCACAGGTATGCAGCCTCCTTTCAACGTCTGCCTTTAGACGTTCCGGTACGTGAATTCTGCCCGGGAGACTGGGTCTTGGTGCAGCGGTGGAAGAAGGAACCTTTGACTGAGCGGTGGAGTGGCCCTTTCCAGGTACTTTTAACAACCCACACCGCTGTAAAGATTGCCGGCCATGACCGTTGGATACACCATACCCATGTGAAACGACATCCACGAGCGTCAGAGGACACCAGCTCCCAGGACAGGCTCACTCCGGATGCTGAGCCGTCCTCAGAACAAGAAGCCAGCAGGTGGATCTGTGAACCAACTGGTGATCTCCAAGTGCCCCTGAGGTGGCTTAGTCAGAGTCCAGAAAATTAGATAAGGAAGTAACAAAAGAAGAGTTTAGGCTGTATTCGATCTCAAGAGAGGGAGGATATGGTGGGAGTCTTAATATGGCTTGTTGTTATTTATGTAGTAAAGGAGGCAGGATCGAGCAGCCCTAGCCATCACTCTATATCCCCGTCCCCCTCAATTGCTCCCTCAGAAGCAAATTTGTATGTTGACATGATGGAAAGAATTGCAGGTACCTTCAATCTCACCAACTGCTGGGTCTGTGGGGGACTCCAGGAGGTCGGAGGACGGTGGCCTTGGAGGGCTTTTCCTCTGGCCCCAAAGTGGCTAGTAAGTAGTAAGGCGGATGTTAGAAATACTAGTCAAGAATGGGATGAAAACCATAGCTGGGACCTTTCCCAGGTAGCATTGGGGGAATATTGCATCAGTAATAATGGTACAGGAAGGAATTTAGGACATACCCATTGTGCATGGACCTTGAAGGTGCAGTGGATGAACCTTACAAAATCAGAACAGAATTCTTATCCTAACAGTTCAGGGTATGATCAGCTAGTGTGGCAGCACCCTAATGGAACAACTGCATGGTTTAATAAGTTTTGGAGTGCCACAAATCAAAGTAGTAATTGGACAGATTGTACAAACAATACCCAGGATGGGCTATGGGAATGTTCCATGAGAGGAAACCTCACAGCTGCTGGTCCTTTAGGTCCGGGAGGGGGCTTGGGGTTTCCTGAGATGCCCTATGGTTGGGCCCCTCCAAATGCCACTGATAGAGAAAATAGGGCTTTAAAAGGACACTATTGGATTTGCGGACGATGGGCCTATACAATACTACCACAAGGGTGGGTAGGAACCTGCTACATTGGGGTGATTATACCAGCTTTCTTTTTACTACCGTTTGAGGTTGGAAATAAGTTGGGGATCTCTTTGTACGATGATTGGAAGAGGGACAAGAGAAGTATTGATGTAAGTTTGACACAGGGTGGCTCCCAAAAGTGGAAGGAGGATGAATGGCCCCCTCAAAGGATTATTGAGTATTATGGACCGGCCACATGGGCCAGTGATGGAAGTTGGGGATACCGAACACCAATATACATGTTAAATACAATTATCAGATTGCAGGCAGTCTTGGAAATAATTACTAACCAAACTGCCACTGCTCTCGAGTTACTGGCCAGACAGAGTTCTCAGATGAGAGAAGCCATATACCAAAATCAAATGGCCTTAGACTATTTACTCGCAGAGGATGGTGGAGTCTGCAGAAAGTTCAGCCTTTCTAATTGGTGTCTCCAAATAGATGATAACGGGAAAGCAGTTTTAGAGATTGCCAAGGAGATTAGGAAAATAGCCCATGTACCAATACAAATGTGGAAAAACACATGGGATGGGGACTGGTGGTCTAATCTGCTTGGGGAAGCCTGGTGGAGAAAAGTAGGGTTTGTATTTCTGTGTGCTCTGACTGGGTTGATTTTTATTCCTTGCCTTACTCCCTGTTTCATAAGATTAATAACAACCACAGTTGAAGGAATGCAAGTTGCGACAGTCCCCCTCAAAGCGCAGACTGCAGCAAAGGTTATGGTTCTTAGAAAGATTCCTCGTAATTATCTTAATCTGTCTAAATAGGAATGGGAAGCAGAAAGCATCTTGAGAGGGGAATATTGTTAGAATTGCAGAGCTGGAATCTTGTCCTTGATAAAGGAAGCCGCTGCCCGAGACTATCTCTCTCCTCCTCACACTTTCACATGCTGATTACAGAAACCAGTTCAAACTGGAATTTAACTGCATAGCCGAAAGGAATGAACTCTTGATGAACTCTTGTAGTACTGAGCATGCTTAATTAGCTGTTACATATTTATCTCTCCTCCCCCCACTCAAATAACTAATTATACTATACATGCAATGTATGTAATGGTGTAATTACATGTATGTTCATATAATGTGGGAGTAATTTGCAAGAACTTCTGTATCTATGCACGCGTTAAGGAGATTTGAGAAGCATAAAAGCCGCTTGCAAACACAATCAGTCATCAAGAGCTGATTTGAGCACTGACCTTGCTTGCAAGCAAATAAACCCTTAAGTGCTGACTGATGTCTGTGTGATCTCTGTGTGCCTCCAGGGAACGAACCGCAGTTTGTGCAACAAGGGAGTGCCCCCCTGACCTGAACTTATTCATCCCATCCCCTTCCTGCGGGCAGGGGCGGCCAAGGGGGCAAGAATCTCATCAGCAGGGATTTGGGGTTTCTGTTTCCCATGGAGAAAACCATGGATTCCTTGCTTTTATCAGAGAAAATGCGGATTTCCATTTTTAGTAGAGAAATCCATGCATTCTCCGCTTTTGCAAACAGCTCTTGCAGGCTTGTTCAAGCCTGCAAGAGCTGATTGCAGAAAGGGTGGGAAATCCCCAGCCATACCCAGAGGGGGAGGGAGAAGGGGAAGGGTGAGGTCTGAGCCTCCGAGTCAGCCAAAGCTGGGCTCAGGCTCAGACTTGCCCTTTGCCCCTGGATCTTAGAGGTAAGTGGGGCTTGAGGGCTGTGGGGCAGGGCTGGGGAAGGTGGCTGGGGGATGAGGGAGCAGAGGGTGCTGCTGGCCCCATGTGGCACACCACAGTAAGGTGGAGAGGGCAGGAGTACCCCTCTGTGGAGGGCTTTGTGGGTAAGCAATGTGGGGTGTGTATGCCGCCAGGCCTGGCTGCCCATGGAGGGAGCCATGCAGGTGGGCAGGGCAGCAGCAGTGTGGTGCACGCAGCCATCCCCACCACCATCCCGGCTGCAGTGGCCACGCTGCTACTGCCACCCTGCAGCCAGCTGCACAGCTTTGGGCATGGCTCCGTGGCAGTGCAAGGAGCTTTTGTATGCAGCGGCTGTCTCCACTGGAATGGCCCTACAGGTAAGCGGCAGCGGCTACCATGTGAGAGTCCCACCCTGCCCCCCAGCCACCATCCCTTCCTGCCACTGCAGAGCTGGCCACAGAGCTGTGCAGCTGGCTGCATGCCAGCCTCCCCCTGCCCTGGGCAGCATTCATGCCGTGCATCACTTACCTGCAAACCCCACACAAAGGGTCACCCCTGCCCTCACCCCCGCGGCCCTGCACTTAGCTTCAGTGTGCCACTTGGGGCTGGCAGCACCCCCTGCTCCCTCAGCCACCTTCCCCAGCCCTGCCCCACAGCTCCCAAACCCCACTTACCTCTAGGATCCAGTGGCGAAGGGCATGCCTCCGCAGCTCGCTTGCCTGCAGCCAGCACCACCCCGCACCGTCGTGGACCCGTGCAGATGGTCATGGGGCATAAGCAGCGGTGCAGTGGAGGCCGCTGCATGCAAGCCCCCCTTTTCATCCCCCAGCTGGGTGGCACATATGTGGCACACACACAGCGTTTGCCACCACACTGCCACTGCTGCGCCCTGTGCCACTTGCCCACAAAGCCATGTCGGTGGTCATGGGATTGTAGCGCAGGGTGCAGTGGCAGAATTGCAGTGGTGGCCTCCCTGTGCAAACCCCTTGTCAGGCCAGCCAGCACATGTATGGCCCACAGAGTGGCACCCCTGCCCTTGCCCCCTGGCCCTGCTCCTGGGAGTGGACACAGGGCATGCTCCCCCTCTTCTTGATCTACCCCCCAGCACCTTCCCTTTCCCCCACCCTGCTCCACCCCTTCCCCTCACACACACTTACCTGCTGGGTGGGTGTCTGTGTGTCCCTCTGTGCCTGCAGGTCTGTGGGGCTGTTGTGAGGGGCATTGGGAGGGCTATTCAGGCTGGGGGGGAGTGAGGGGCACCAGCAGCACTGGGTGGGGCTGTGGGGGGCCTTTAATATTTATAACAGATTTGGGGTTTTTAATTAAAGAATTTGCAATTCTTGAGATGGGGGTGGGAATGGGGGCTTGGGCTGGGGCAGAGTGGCTCCTCGCCATCTGCCTCCTCACTCCCCAAGGCAAGACAAGGCAAGGTTGGGGCAGGGGCTGGCACCGTGGAACTGCTCCGCTGCTCCTTCCCTGATGCAAGGTGGGAGCGGGGGCTGGGGCTGGGGTGGGGCCTGGCACAGGCTCCATTGGCTCTGGGGACCTGCTCCGCTCCCCATCCCCTTTGGGCTGCAGGCTCCTAGCCCTGTTCCACACATCTTCCCAGGCCCCTGGGGACCCTGGCCCAGGCAAGGCTTCTCTCCATCCATCCCACTCCCCTGGGGTCCCTGACCGGAGACAAGGCTGCTTGCCCTCCACTGCAGTCCCAGGATCCCTGACCCTTATAGGGCCCTATGCAGGGTGCCCCTCAGGCACCTGTGGTTTCCGAAGCAGTGCGCGCTGAAAGGGGGAGGCGGGACTGAAGCAGCCTGCTCATGGATCGCTACACCTTAGAGGAAACAGTGGAGGCCTGAGGAGCCAGGGCAGGGGCTTGGACTTGATAATCTGTTCAGGTCCCTTCTGACCCTAGAAACTATGAAACTATGAGCCCAGCTAAGGGAAGTGCCAGCTCCACCTGCTGCCTGCAGGCTTCTCAGAAAGCTGAGTCTTGGGGGATTTCTGGAAGAGACCTGTTCATGGAGATCTGGAGGCTGCTGTAGATACCAGACCCCTGGCGGGGGGGGGGGGGGGGATACAGTTCTCTGCCCTGCAGATGCCCAGGGCCTGGTGCAATGGAAGGAGCTAGTGCTGGAGGAGGCATCACAGAGCCATGGCTATGCAGGTGGGTGTCCCAGTGCTTTGGCTGCCCTGAGAGCTCTGTCACAGAGGAGAGTCAAGAGCAGTGGTAAGATCAGTTGTGGGCACTGAGCTGGGGTGGATGGGACTGGTGAGATACCACCTGGAACAACTGGATGCAGTAGCTCCAGGCCAGTGTCAAACGTTCACAGGGCATTTTCACAGTTTCATAGTTTCTAGGGTAGGAAGGGACCTGAGCAGATCATCTAGTCTGACCCCCTGCCATGGCAGGAAAGAGTACTGGGGTCAAATTACCCCAGCAAGATGTGCATCTAACCTCCTCTTAAACACCTCCAGGGTAGGAGCCTGCACCACTTCTCTTGGAAGCTGGTTCCAGACCCTAGCCATCCTGACTGTGAAGTAGCACCTCCTGATATCTAACCTAAACCTACTCTCTGCCAGCTTGTGACCATTATTCTTGGTCACTCCTGGCGGTGCTCAGGGGAACAGTGACTCCCCCAATGCCTGCTGATCCCCCCTGACTAGTTTATAACAGGCCACAAGATCCCCCCTCAGCCTTCTCTTTTGGAGGCTGAACAGGTTCAGGTCCCGTAGCCTCTCCTCATAGGGCCTGCCCTGTTGTCCCCTGATCATATGTGTGGCCCTCCTCTGGACCCTCTCCATGCTGTTGACATCCCTCTGTCGAGAAGGGTCCAGGCAGCAAGCTCACAGTTTCCTCGGTCATGATGGGTTGGCTGGGTGGGGGCAAATTGGATGCGAACAGGTTGGGATTAGCGGCGGTTGAGTCGGGGTAGCACAAAAGCTTGATGGTTGTAAACAAGCAGATTTATTGACTTACGCTTTGGTGGCGCAGGTACAGATGCTTCTTCTTGTTACAGTTATACAACAAACAAGGGGGTCTGTCCACTCACAAGGTTTGGCAAACAAGCCCTTGCTTTCTACCCCTGGGACTTGCCCAGGGATAGATGCGGCAGCCTGATGCCTAGTCCCAGAGTTGGGAGACAGCTCATGAAAAGGGATAACTAACAAACAAAACTGTAACTGAACACGGAGAGAGTTGGTGGGTAGCCAACGTCACTATCTCTAGCCACGCAAGCCAGTCTCTCTCACAGAGTTCCTGGGTCTCTCCCCCCCAGGGAGGGGCTCAACAACTTGTAAAGCAGTCCTGTGGCCAATCAGGCTGCTTGACTGAGTGAATTTTCCAGAAGGGCGACCTCATTCCAGTTAGTCTCTGAGCATGCCCAGCTGCAAGCTCTGTGAGGCAACTGAGTCTGCGCCAGAGAAAAACTAGGTCAGGCCTGAGTGACAGGCTGACAGCTCATGAAAAGGGCACCTGCAAGGCCCGTCGCCATGGCGCATGCCTGGTAGCTTCTGTCTTGGCAGCACACACAGAGCAAATTTCTCTGACACCCTCTTGAAGTGTGGCACCCAGAACTGGATGCAGGAGTTAGGGAACTAACGATGATTGGAAGAGGGACAATCTGCGGCCTGACGAGTGCAGCCTGACCAGTGCCGCATAGAGGGGGAGGATCACCTCTTTGGACCTGCTCGAGATGCATCTGTGGATGCATGCCAAGGTGCAGTTGGCCTTCCTAACTGCCTCCTCACACTGCCGGCCCATGTTCATCTTCGAGTCAATGATGACCCCCAGATCCCTTTCCGCCTCCGTGCTGACAAGAGGGGAGTTCCCTAACCTGTAGGTATGGTGCTGGTTGTTCCTCCCCAGGTGCATCACCTTGCACTTGTCTGTGTTGAAACCCATCCTATTCTCATCCGCCCACCCTTGTAACCTGCCTAGGTCTGATTGTAGCCTGTTGCATCCTTCCAATGTGCCCACGTCCCCCCACATCTTAGTGTCATCAGCAAATTTGAACAGGGTGCTTTTTACCCCCTCATCCAAATCACTGATGAAGATGTTGAACAGTGCGGGCCCGAGGACCGAGCCCTGCGGATCCCCGCTGCCCACACCCCTCCAGGTTGAGAAGGACCCATCCACTACCACCCTCTGTGTGCGGCCCACCAGCCAGTCGGCGAGCCATTTGACTGTGTGGGTGTCTACACCACAGCCCCCCAGTTTCTTAATGAGAACGGGGTGAGAGACTGTGTCAAAAGCCTTCCGGAAGTCCAGGAAGATTATATCCACTGCTACCCCTGCATCTAATAATCTGGTGATCTGATTGTAAAAGGCCACCAGGTTGGTCTGACAGGACCTGCCACTGATGAACCCATGTTGGTTGCCCCTCAGCATGCAGTCCCCTGCTGGCCCCTCCTGGATGTGTGCCAGCATAATTTTCTCGAACAGCTTGCCTGGGATCGAGGTAAGACTAACCGGCCTATAGTTTCCCGGGTCTCCTTCCTGCCTTTTTTGAAGATGGGGACCACGTTGGCCCTCTTCCAGTGCTCTGGTACCTCACCAGAGCACCACGAGTGCTCATAAAGTTGTGCCAGGGGACTTGCAATGACCTCGGCCACTTCCTTTAGAACTCTAGGGTGGAGATCATCCGGGCCGGCTGACTTGAAAATGTCCAGCCCCTCCAGAAGCTCCCTAACTAAATACTCGCTAACCCGTGGCCCAGGTGTGCCTCCCCCGGGGCCCGAGGGGGGCCCAGCAGGGAGGTGGCTGTTCTGGTCCCTACTTAGGAAGACGGAGGCAAAGAAATCGTTAAACATGTTAGCTTTGCCATCTGGTGTGACGACCAAGTTTCCCATGGCGTCCTGCAAGGGCCCCACATTACCCAGGACCTTCTTTTTACCCCCTACGTATTTAAAAAAGGACTTCTTATTGTCCTTAATCTGGGAAGCTAGTCCCAGATCCATCTCTGCCTTGGCCTTCCTAACTGCCCCCCTACATCCCCAAGCAACTACAGAATAGCCCTCCCTGGTGATGACCCCTTCTTTCCATTGGGTATAAGCCTCCTTTTTAGCAAGGAGACATTCCCGGATTCTTTTGGTGAGCCACGGAGGCTTGTGTGCTCTCCTGCTCCCTTTGATCCTCGTTGGGATTAACTTCCTTTGGGCTTGGAGGATCGTCTCCTTAAGGAGCGACCACTCTCCTTGGACACCTGGCTCCCCTCCCCTCTGGGACCTCAGCGCTTCTCCAACTATCCTCCTTAGCTCGTTGAAGTCTGCCCTCCTAAAATCTAGGGCCGCTGCCTTACTGCATGCCTTTGCCACCTTGCACTGGATGGTGAATTCCAGCAGGCGATGATCGCTGTCGCCCAGGTGGTCGAGCACCCGCAGCCCCCTCACCAGGTCATCACCCGTGGCCAGCACTAGGTCCAACAAGGCATCCCCCCTGGTGGGGCTGTGCACCTCCTGGGTTCGATGGAGGTCCTGCACTACGTGAGCGGTCAGACCTGGCTGACTGCTCTTCCCAGCAGATGTCTGGGAAATTCAGGTCCCCCATGACTACTACATCCTTAGCCTTCACTACTTCTGTGAGCTGACCCAAGAATTCCTGGTCAAGCTCTTCTTCCTGGTTGGGAGGTCTGTAGTAGACTCCCACCATTAAGTCCCTTTCCCCTCGACTGCCTTGTACTCTAACCCAAAGCACTTCAGAGTGCCCCTCCCCTGACTCCTTGCTAGTTAACGAGGATGTGTATTCCTCCTTAATATAGAGCACCACGCCCCCACCTCTCTTTCCTATCCTGTCCCTCCTGTACAGCCTATAGCCCTTGACATTGACTGCCCAATCATGCGTTTCATCCCACCACGTTTCCGTAATCCCCACTATGTCCGGGCTGGTGTCAGCCAGCAGGAGGGTGAGTTCCTCCTGCTTGTTGCCCATACTACGAGCATTTGTGTAGAGGCATTTGAGGCCTCCTGTGGGTGTGTGTACTGACCCCCTAGTCCCAGTGTTACCCTGGCCCCTATCTCTTACCTGTTTATTCATTTCGCTCAGTGGTCTGGGCTGGGCTGTAGTTGTTGGTGCTGTTTGGTCTGGCAGTCTGATGTTTCCTCCGCCCTCATCTTCCGCTTCTCCCGAGGAGCCTAGTTTAAAGCCTGCCCATGTGGCCCTGCATCACCTCATTGAACTAATTTACAGTTTAATTAGCTGGTGCTGTTTGTTCTCCTGTCTATAATCAGGTCAACAGGAGCAACCATTGCTATATCACCTCACAGGCCTTCACAGGCTAATGGGCTCCTTGTATGCTCTGGAGAAGGTGTTGGTGGCTCATGGCAATTGCCAGCTCTAGGACCTGGTGATGATGGAGAACTCCCTGGAGTCCACAGCTCTGGAGTGCAACAGGGTAAGTCCCTGGGAAGGCAGAGGTGGGGACCACAGGCTGATCCCTTTGGCTCCCTGATGGAGGAGTCAGAAGTGTTGATTGACACACAGGGGCATGGGCACAGGTGTGCAGTGAAGGCACAACCATGTGGGTTGGGAGCCCAGAAAGCCAGGAGTCACCCAGAATCAGGCTGGGGTCAGATGGGACTGAGTGCAGTGCTGGGGAGCACTAGGTACATGGGATCATGTCAGTGGCTCTCTTTAGCTTGTGGCCCAAGCAGGAATCCCAGTATTCGGGCAGCTGCTGCCTCTGCCCTCATACAGGCTGGCTGGTTTTCCATCAGGCTGGTTTTCACATTTTTCCTCCCTAGATGCAGCACTTTGCATTTCTCCTTGTTGAACTGCATTCTGTTGTTTTCTGCCCACTTGTCTAACCTGTCCAGGTCTGCTTGCAGCTGCTCCCTGCCCTCCGGCGTGTCCACTTCGCCCCATAGCTTAGTGTCATCTGCAAACTTGGACAGAGTACATTTCACTCCCTCATCCAAGTCGCTGATGAAGACATTAAAGAGTATCGGTCCAAGCACCGAGCCCTGCGGGACCCCACTGCCCACACCCCTCCAGGTCGAAACCGACCCATCCACCACGACTCTCTGGGTGCGACCCTCCAGCCAATTCTCCACCCACCGGACTGTGCAGTCATCCAAGTCACAGCCCCTTAACTTGTTCACCAGTATGGGGTGGGATACCATATCAAAGGCCTTCCTGAAGTCCAAGTATACGACATCCACCCCTCCTCCTGCGTCGAGGCGTTTTGTGACCTGGTCATAAAAAGAGACTAGATTGGTCAGGCACGATCTGCCTGCCACGAACCCATGCTGGTTTCCCCTCAGCATAACTTGCCCTGCCGGGCTCTCACAAATGTGAGCCTTGATAATTTTTTCAAAGACTTTGCCAAGGATGGAGGTGAGACTAACTGGCCTATAGTTGCCCGGGTCCTCCTTCCTCCCCTTCTTGAAAATGGGAACCACATTGGCCCTTTTCCAGTCCTCCGGGACTTGACCCGTGCGCCACGAGCGTTCAAATATTCCTGCCAGTGGCTCTGCAATGATGTCGGCCAGTGCCTTCAGTACCCTCGGATGGAGCTCATCGAGGCCTGCCGACTTAAAGGCATCCAGTTCTTCCAAGTGACCCTGCACCACCTCAGGGTCCACGCATGGAAGTCTGGTGCCTTGCTGCTGCCTCCCTACACTCCCAGTGAGAGACTTGTCGTGCCTCTCGCTTAGGAACACTGAGGCGAAGAACTCGTTGAGGAGTTCAGCCTTGTCCCCTCTGTCCGTCACCAATTGTTTCTGTCCATTTAGCAGGGGTCCTATTCCTCCCTGGGCCTTCCTTTTACTCCCTATATATCTAAAAAACAATTTCTTATTGTCTTTTACTTGGGTTGCCATCCTCAGCTCCATGGTAGCTTTGGCCTGTCTAACTGCCTCCCTACAAGCACGAGCAGAAGAGGTATATTCCTCTTTGGTGATCTCTCCCTGTTTCCACTTTTTATGTGCTCCCCTTTTGGCCCTTAGTCTGCCCTGGATTTCTCTGGTCAGCCACGGAAGCCTCCTGGCCCCTTTCCCTCTTTTACCTCTCACGGGGATCGTCTCGCTTTGTGCTCGAAGGATAGTTTCCTTAAGGCACAGCCACCCTTCTTGGGCTCCCATCATTTCAAAACTACTACTCTGTAGTGCGTCCTTCACTAATCGCCTGAGTTCACAGAAATCTGCTTTCCTAAAGTCCAGCACGTTCACCCTACTAGTTACCTTACCCACTCGATGCCTTATGTTGAATTGTATTTTTAGGTGATCACTGTCCCCCAGATGGCTACCAATCTGTAGGTCCCCTACTATGTCATCCCCCATTGCCAATACCAGATCCAGTAAGGCATTCCCCCTAGTGGGACCATGTACCTCCTGCGTCAGGTGGAGGTCCTGTACACAGGTTAGAAACCTGCGTGAGCGGTGGGACTTTGCTGTCTGTGTCTCCCAACAGATGTCCGGGTAGTTTAGGTCCCCCATGACCACCGCCTCTTTAGCTTTTATGGTCTCCGAGAGTTGCCTCAGGAGCCCCAAATCTATTTCTTCCCCTTGATGTGGGGGTCTGTAGCAGACCCCTACCACCAAACCCTTTTCTCCTTGCCCCCCATGTAGCCTAACCCACAGTCCTTCTACTTCCTCATCCTTTGATTCTCTCTTGATGAGGGTTGATGTATATTGCTCCTTAACATAGAGCGCAACCCCTCCCCCCTTTTTCCCCACCCTTTCCTTTCTGTACAATCTATAGCCCTCGATATGTACCGCCCAGTCATGGTCATCCTGCTTGTTCCCCATGCTCCTAGCATTAGTATATAGGCACTTGAGCCCTGCGACTGGTGCCTTTGCTGCCCCCCTGCTCCAAGTCCCAAAGGGCTCTTTGTCTCTTACCTTCTCGTTCCTTACCTGTGCCGTATTGCTGTCCACCCCCTGTCTTTCATGTTCCCAAAGCTCTCTTTCTTCAGGCTGGGCTGTCCTTGTTGGTGCCACCTGGTTTGGTGGTCCACAGCTTCCCCCGCCCTCATCTTCCCCTCCCCCCGATGAGCCTAGTTTAAAGCCCGCCGGAGGAGATCCGCCAACCTGTAAGAAAACACACGCTTACCTTTGGGGGACAGGTGAAGCCCATCCCAGCTGAGCATGTCCCTCGTTGTAATGTGTGGGTCATTGTCCAGGAAGCCCATCCAGGAAGTGGAGCCTCTCAAAGTTTTCCCTGTACGGTGTGTCTGATGCAGTGATACCAAGCTGTATCTCTGGGCTGCAGGCCACTCAGCTGCAGGTGCATGTCACCACTGGAGGTGTCTCTGGTGATGCTGACATGGATTTGGTGAGCATTGTTATACCTAGTGCTTCCCCAGCTGTACATATAACTGACCTACTCCTACCCCTTACCTGTGGCCTGGCAAAGCCACCCTGCTCCATAGTCAGGGGGTGAAAACCCGGGGACAGTGCAGTCTCTCCAGGCTTCCAGACGCCCTCACCTGACTCCACCAGGCTGAGCTGGGTGCACAGACCTGCCGGGAGTGGGAAGGCAGAAGGATTACAGACGGGATTCCCAGAGGTGCAGGCCTCAGAAAACCTGTTGTAGTGACTGCTCATGGGGGGGCCCAGAGCCCAGCGTTACCCACTGGGAGCAGCATGAGGAAGCGGGTGATGGTTCTGCAGGCCATGGCCCTGCTGCTGGGATGGCTCCCCAGAGAGACATGAAGCTGCCTCAGTGCTGGGGAACTGCCTGCAGCTGCTTTATATGGGGGGAGCTCATTTGCATGGGCTGGGAGGTGGCGCAGTGTGGGAGCTGTGTGACAGGATTCCTCAGTGTTACAAGTCTCGCTAGGTAGGTTACAGTTCAGACATTGTATAGAGTCTTCCTCTGATGCTTCCTTTCCCTCTCTTTGTGGAAATATTGAGATACTCATGAGAAAAACCCTTTAATGATCTGTCTCCCATCTGCCCCCTTGGAATCCATCCGCCTTTGCATGTACCGTGGTGCAGCCCCACAATACTCAGCGCAGGGAAAAGAACTCAAATGCTGAGGGTCCCTGTGCCCCTCCTAGGGTCCAGGGTTTTCTGCCTGTGGGATGTAAAATCTCTGCTTGTAATGATCTGCCATTTTAGGACGGGTTCGTTCATTCATTTGAGAATTGGTGTCAGCAGAAAAGGCTCTGTCCGTGTTATAGTAAAGGGGTTTCTATGTGGAGCTTTGAGCTTTCTCCATCTTTAGAGCATAGTGTCCCAGTGACCAGTGTCACTGGTGAGATCGTGGGAGACATGTAGGTGCAGTTTATCAGCATGCAAAGGCAGGGACTGAGGTTTCAAGAACCAAGGGGTGCATCTTCCCCAGGAGTCCCTGGGCACGGATGTACCTACAGGTTCTCTGGTGCAGGGCTAAAACCTAACTGCAGTACAACATGTCTGCCCTTATGGATCTGTCTCTAGGATGTGTGCTCCCCTGAGACAATAAATTCAGCTCAGCAGGAGGGATGAGATCTTCAATGAGACTGAGGAGATTTGAACAGCCAGTTCCATAATAATGGGATTTGGCTGTCAAACACTTGAGGGCCTTTTAGAAGTGCTCAGAAAAATAGAAGAGCAGGAATGAAAATTGTTAATCATTTCTGGAGAGATGAACAAACAGGAGTATGTGAGAAGCTGGATGGGAGGGATTCTCTTGTGTGAGCACAAATGGGGTCTCTGCAAGAGCCAATGGGAGTGTGGAAGAAACCTAACTTTGCGTTGTGTTTGGTATTAGAATTCACAGACTCGGTCTGAGTTTATTGATGACTCTACCATACGATCGTAGGGAGGAGATCTAACAGAACTCCTCCCCTCTGCAAGTTAACATACCTTTTTATACCTAAAATTGTTTAAACAAAGCATCCTTGAAAAGAAAGTCAGGGGTAAATCATAACAGTTGCTTGCTCAGCAGCACGTCTTGTTTTGAAAACTGTTATCACCTTTTTTGTTCTTAGGAATGGAAGAACATTTGTTCCCAAAGAACTGTGCATGGAGTCATAATAAGCAGAAGAGTTTTTCTTATCTTAAAACATTTTAAAATATGAAGGAAGACCATTTTTTTTCCCTCACTCTTTTTCCTTAGTTAAGTTAGAGGCCTGGATTGATCTATAGTTGGATAGAGGCCTGGATAATTTTATAGTCAAGTTAGAAGGGCCTGGATAAATCTACTTCAACAGGAGTTAGGAATGCCACACCTTGTATGGAACCCCAGGGGTAGTAGAGCAGGCCTTGGTGCATACTCCAAAGCCTTTTGGAAATTTTCAGCCACATGTAATTATAATGTCTTTGTTTCTTGGGATTCAGGGAGCTTTGGGGTAAAAAGTGTGTGCAGTCTTGAGGCCAGTCAGGACTGGGGGTTTCAGTAGGGCCCAAAGACTTTGAGGCACCCTCTGGCCTAAGTCTTCAGGAGGGCTTGGAGCCCAAGCTCTCTCTTTGGGAAGTGACCCTTGGACCTCTTGATTTCTTTATTTGGATTGCCTCTGTCAAACACTTGACAGTGCTCATGGGTCCTTTTTCCATGATACTATTGGTTGAAGCCTGTTCACTTTTTCAGCAGTGGTGAAGGTTTATCTGGTTTGGGAGTTTCCTTCCGTGGATGCAGGTTTTCCATTGGGAAACTTCACTGTTCTGAGTTAACCTGATTCTGCTACATCAGGGGTTCTCAAACTTCTTGATAATGTGACAAAGGGGTGCAAATTTCTCTTTCCTCCCCAGAAGTGCTGATGCTGGCTGAGGAGCTGCTGCCTCCACCATCAAGCTCTCTGTGCCACTGCCACATGCTACACACCACTTCCCCGTGCCTGTTGCCAGCCGTTGGAAACCCCTCTATCCCCCACTTGTTGACTGGCTGGACTAGGGTGCTGGGAAGTGGTATGCAGTGCATGGCTGTTGTGGAGTGCTTAAGGCAGTGGCAGCCCTGCCCCCATGCCACCGCTTCTAGGGAGGGAAGAAAATTTTCAATCCCATTTTAAGTTGCTTGTGACCCCCTGGGGGGTCCCGACCCACAGTTTGAGAACCCCGATGCCATGTGGATGAGAACCTGCTTCCCCTTTTTGCAGAGACCCTGCTCAGTTCTGTGTCACTGTATCATCCCGGGCACAGTGATATGTGGGGGTGTCTGTGGCTGTCATGAAGTACAGTAACAAGCAGAACTGGTTTGTAGAGGTGTCTGCAGAGATGCTGGTTCAGTTCTGGAAGAATGGGACAGGGGGTACACAATTTACGGTGAAGGGGGATTGCCCTGAGGCTTTCCCTCTAAAATTGTGCCTTTGGCCTCTTGGCTAGGGGCAAGTGAGACTAGGGGGCATCTGAACCCCAAGGCCTCCAGCCTTTGGGTTTGCACATAGGATACCTGCCATGGATTTGGGAGTATCTGAAGCCCCAGGATGAAGAGTCTCAGAAGGAGGGGACTTGCTGGTGGTACCACCACACAGACTTGAATGATTGAGCTCTGCTCAGGACAGAGTATTTGAAACTGAACTAATTTGGCCAGAAGCATGACATTTATTTATTATTATTATTATTATTATTATTATTATTATTTAGAGGTGGGGCCTGGAGCTGGTTTCAGTCTCTTCTTACTATTTAATTAGGCAGTGTCTGCTGCTCTCTACTGGTCTGAATAGCCCACATCTCTGCAACACTTTTGCATGAAGCCCAAGAGGTTTGATATCATTGTGTGTCTGCACAGTAATAGTTGGAGGTGTCCTCGGCTCTCAGGCTGTCCATCTGCAGGTGCACATGACTGCTGGACTCAGCCCTGGAGATATTGAATTGCCCTGTTGCCATGCAAACCAGCAAGGAGGTCAAACTCCCCATGGGAAGGGTGAATTCCACCCCAAGTGGCCTCTACTTGGAGGGGAGATCAGCCCAGAAAGAGCTGGTGATGGGTGAAATTTACCTGCAGGTGCTGGAGCCAGAGCAAGAAAGTGGCATGCAGTTCTGCCACACTGTTTTAAAAGCATGGGGCTCCCTGCATGTGGGAAGATATGCAGGGAATGAGATACAAATGGTTCGCCTAGAGGATCAGATGCGGCAGTCAGTGGAGCCGGATGGAGGGAGCTGGAAGAACTCCCTGACTCTGGCATGGCAGCAAACTCGGGCTTCTGAGTTGGACAAAGTCAACAGGGAGAGATCTCTATCCCCAGTGAGTCCGGGAACACGGTGTGCTGGGAGCCGATGTGGAAGCCTCCAAGTAGTGAACCTGGAGGGTGTTGCTTCCTCAAAGCTTGTGGCCATGAGGATCCAGGACTACAATGGATCCTTGTACCCAGACGGAGAAATCAGAAGAGATATGCGAGTGTGAACCCCGCACAGTGCCGGGAGGAGGATGCTTTGGGGGTGACATTTTTCTTTTGATTTTTTTGTTTGTTTGTTTGTTTTCATAGAGGCTAGTTCCTCTGGGAGCTTGAGTGTCCTAATCACCTGTGCCAGTACCCAGAGGAGATCAGTAATGGGACATTCATTTAGTCCTGCTCCAGTAAAGAAGCTGAACCAGTTTTGAGTTACATTTTTTTGAAAATGAATTTGTGTTGGCAGTGGAATTTGAGATACTATTATCACTGTCCCTGAAAAATAAGTTATTGGGACAGGCTTGGTTTTTTTAGAGGGCCTACCCAGGACAACAGTACATGCACTTTTCCATTTTGAAAGTACCCTTTAAGTTATGTGACTGTGAACTATATACACTGAAACATGCATGCTCAGTTGTAACTCCCCAGGGTTGTAGAGCACCATTTTGGATAATATCCTGGATGATGAGTGTAGGGGAGGTGGAGCCCCATGAAACATGATTAGGAGCATCTCCCTAAGGGAAGGGTACCTCTCACTATTGGAGCCTCCCTCTCTAGTTTCTTTTTTCCATCAAGTCATGGGAGGTGAGTAAACAGAGATCTCTCTCACAGGAAATGCTCCTGAGACCCAGAAGCAGGTAAGTGTTAGAGTAATGGTCGAGTTATTTACCATGCTTTCCAGATTGGGTACACACCCTTAACGGTGCTACTGTACTCTGCTGTGAAACCATCCCTTGAGTTGCAAATCATTTAGACCCACTCCAGCCCCTTTCTGGGAGCTTGGAGGGCTGAGTTCATGTAGTGGCCACTGACAGTGAATCTTGAGGTTTTGCAGGAGAGGTGCAGAGCCTTCCCGGACTTCTGGACTCCACCAGCTGCACCTGGGTCCAGGTACCTGGGGAGAAAAGTTCCATAAGCATCACATCCCTACAGGGCTGGCCCCACACCCTGGAGCCATGGGGAAGCGTCCTGCTGGCACCAGCCTTTTACCTGTCAGGGGAAGGAGGTTCCCTGGGGTCTTTGAGAAGACCAGGGTAGGGTGGGGGCTGATGAGTTACCTGGAAGTTCAGCCAGGATGAACAGAAACTTCCTTGGGATGTCATCCACTTGCTGGGGCTGGAGGGAGGCTGATGGGAAGTGCCAGACCCCATGTGCCCCTGCTCCTCTCTGACTCAGAGGGGCCTAAGTGCTGGCATGTTTATGCAGGGGATGAGGCCCTGGACTTGCATCACTGTCTTGCCCGGGGTTCCTCTTAACCCAGCTTCTGAGGCTCAGCTAGATAAGCTCAGTGTCCATCACAGCAGTCATTGCCATGGGCTACCAGCAGGTTGTTTGCCATGTTCCCAGGGAAGGAGTCTCCCCTGCTGCTCTCCCACCTTAAGCTCTGAATATTAGAAAATGAATGAATAAATCACAGCTTTGGCTATGTCTGCTCTGTCAGGTGTCAGGTCCATAGCTGGGCATGTCCCTGCGTGCATGTGCTTGGGATGTAATGATCCCAGGACTGCAGTGCTGTTCTGGCAGTGGCTGCTTGCAGGCAGGGCCCTAGGGCCCAGAACCTCTCTGACCTCTTCCACAATCTCCTGCAGCCAAGGGGTTTCCCTGTGCAGTGAGGCCTGCTCAAAATAGGGCCTGAGCCTGGCCCCCAGCAACCCAACTTGGGATTTATTGTCAGCTCTGGTCAGTGCAGGCCCTTGGGTTTGGTTTTGCACATTCAGCTCTGGCTCTGCCTGTGCTGGGTTTGTCCTGACACCGGGCACCATCACTCCCTGGGCTGCAGTTCTCACCAGGCTGCTCAGCGCAGAAGCAGCTCACACCGAGCATTTGTTGCCATGGGTTTGGGTCTGTCTGGGTTTACTCTCCTGGCTCCAGGCTTTGGCTATGAGTATTGCAAGGGTCTGGAGTTCTCAGCGATTTCATAGACATTAGGGCTGGAAGGGACCTCACAAGATCATCAGGTCCAGCACCCTGCCCCAGGGACAGGAGGTCAACTGGGGTCAGGTAACCCAGCAAGATAAGCATCCACACCCAACTTGAAAGTATCCAGGGGAGGTACTTGTACCACTTCTGGAGGAAGTCTGTTCCAGACTCTGGAGACTCAGATAGTAAAGACGTTTTTCCTTATGTCCAGTCTAAAATGGTCTTGCAGCAGTTTGTGACTGTTGGACCCAATCTTCTCTAGGGGGTCCCTGGTTAACAGATGGTCTCCCAGATCCTTATGTACACCCCCGATGTACTTGTATGCTGCCACCAAGTCCCCTTTGAACCTATGCTTCTCCAAGCTGAGGAGGCCCGTGTCTCTCAGCCTCTCCTCATAATGTCTGCTCTCTTGACCTCTAATCACGTGCATGGCTCTCTTCTGGACTCTCACAAGCTTCTCCATGTTCTTTTTAAAGTGTGGAGCTCAGAACTGGACGCAGTGCTCCAGCTGTGGCCTCACCATGGCCGAGTAAGGTGGGAGAATGGCGTCTTGGGTCTTGTTTGAGATGCATTGGTAGATGCAAGCCAGGGTTTCATTTGATTTGCTGGCTGCAGCATTGCATTGGTGGCTTATATTCATCTTGTGGTCAATCATGATACCCAAGTCTCTTTCGGACACAGTGCTAGTGAGTGAAGCACCACCAGGCCTATAGGTGTGGTGCGGGTTCTTTCATCTGAGGTGGAGCACCTTGAATTTCTCTATATTGAAGGTCAATAGGTTTTCATCCACCCACCTTGCAAGCCTGTCCAAGTTGGCTTGGATCCTCAGCCTATCCTTCAGTGTATCCACACTTCCCCATAGTTTGGTGTCATCTGGTGTCATTTTAGCCAGTCTGCTACTGACACCCAAATCCAGCTCATTAATAAATATATTAAAGAGTACTGGTCCAAGTACGGAACACTGAGGGATGCTGGGAACAGGTCTACAATGCCTCAGGGGTGGGAGCAGTCCCTGAAGGCTCCCTTGGGGTGGTGGAAAGGTGTCCCTATGTGAGCAGGCTGAAGTGGCAAAAGCCCCAGGGACAAGGTGTGAGTCTGTCTACCCATCCACCCATGGTCTGTTAAAAATGGCATCTCCAATGACTGACAGACCAGGCCAAGGGGTTTTGCTTCAGTTTGCATCAGGGAGTCTTCATACATCTGTACCTGGCAAATTTTTTCTTCTGTCTTTTCTTCCACAGACCTGATTATCCCAGGGGTAGTGGGCCAGTAGGGGGCGCTCCTGCGCTAAGCCACCCACCTCACTGCACCCGACCACCTTCCAGGCTCCCAGTACCTCCCTATGGGCACCTCACATCTGGCTGACCCCCTTCCTGGAGCACACTCGCTAGCCTGGGGGTAACGTAAGGTGCCACCACCCCGAGAAGGGACTGTCTTGGCCCTGTGTCCTCGGGAAACACAGGCCTAAAGTCCTATGGGTACTTGACCCAGTACAGGCACTTGGGGCACTTCCCCAAGTTGGGGGCCAAAAAGGAAAGTCTCCTTTAGTCTGCAGCCCTAAGGGGCCTCTTAGGTATAATTTAGACCCACCCCTCAGTAAGTCTCCCACACTGGTCACAAAGGAGAACTTTATTGATTACAGGGGTAGGATGAAAATAGGGTACACGATTGAGCAATATCATAGAAATCCCATCGAGCAAAACAGTCTGGCTGAGGTAGCCTTTTGATCACGCATCTGAGTTACTGCCAGCTAGATATCTAACCAGATCTCGAGTAGCTTACTCACAAGCATCATCCACAGGCTGTTGGAGATCCCCTCTGGGGGCAGGCCATTCCTAGCTCATGAGCTATGGGGGAGAGAGCCAGTTTCAGATGGTAAAGCTCCTCTCTAAGTCTGAGTCCCCTGCATGGCTGCTGCCCCCTCCTCCTGAGCAGTCTTAACTTATATAGCCCCTGTAACCTCATTCACCTGGTCCAGTGGAGGCCAGCTCTGGTTGGCGGTCGGCCAACCAATTTGAAATACATCACTAGTTGCCAGGCAGACTCTAGCCCACCAGGTAGATGGCCCCTCACCCAGGTAGGTGATACCAGTGCTGTAGGCAGAGGGAGCAGGTTTCCCCCCTCCCTCAGGAAGGTAGCCAGCTCAGGTTACTTAAAGAGATAGGGTAAGGGTTTAGCTTCTCTGCTGGGCCTATCGTAATCACATTGTCACAGGCCAGAGATTTTGGGGAGAGACAAAGATGGCTTCCTGCCACAATCCCCACAACACACCAAAGCAAGGTAGGGGAAGATGCTGTAGACAGAGATTACCAAGGCTCTACAATTGCAAAGTACTGGGCACTGAGGTCTGGAGACCCCAGTGCTGTGTGTGTAGCAGTCAAGTCCCTGCAGTGAATAGATGTTGCTTCCCTTTTTTATACAGCTCTGGTCCTGCTCTGTGTCGCTGTGTCTCCTGGCACAGTAATACATGGCGGTGTCTGCAGCTGTGAGGGAGTGCAGCTGCAGGAAGAACTGTTCTTGGAGGTGTCCTGGGTGATGGTGATTCTGCCTTTCAGGATGCTGGCATAGTCTGTGTTCCAGCTGGATCTGTAGTAGATGCGCCCAGCTCACTCCAGCCCTTGACCTGGAGGCTGCCGGATCCAGTCCCAGGTGTGGCTTGTGCTAGACACAGAGCCTCCAGTGATGGCACAGGTGAGTGTGAGAGTCTCCGCAGGCTTCACCACCCCTGGACCCGACTGCTGCAACTGGACCTGGGAGAGGACACCCGGAAGAGAACGGGAGTGGGTGAGACAGGCTCTGGGGGAGGGAACATGAGGAACATCCACACTCTAAGATCAGGCATCACCTCCCACTGAAGTGGGATCCAGGCTCTGCGTTGGCTCAGACTCCTTGGAAGCCCTCAGCCCTGGGCTCCCTCAGCAGGGAATCAGCTCCGGGGAAACTCACCAGACAGGGTGACCAGCATTACCAGTAGGGGCAGAAGCAGGGCCATGGTTGGTCCGTGTGGAAGGATCTCACAGAACAGAGCAGCTGTTTGTCAGGACAGGAACAGGAACTCCTGGGTCAGAGGCTGGTGTTTAACCAGAAAGCTCAGAGCAATTATTTGCATGTGGTTTCCTAGGGCAGGTATGAGAGAGGTCATGGGGCGGGGGGGACCCTGTATACATGGGAGCATCTCTGCTTGGGGCATGAGTCCTGTGAGAGAGTGGATTCAGGAGGCTGTCCTTTAGCCAGTGAAAGGGTCTTGGGTGCCTAAATCCTTTGGGATCTTTGGAAACTAGTAGGTAAACAAAGGTTCAGGGAGTGGTTGCTGAGCTGGGCAGGGGTTTCAACAGAAGGGCCATGAAGTGAATGATTGTGCAGATGGCTGGAATGTGAAAGGAGCCCAGGGGAGTTAGGAATGGATTTCCACTGGTATGAACTTGGCACTTGAATCACTCGGGCCCTGTGAAATCCTGTTTGGTTCAGTCTTAGCTATAGTGGCAGCATGACTAACTGCATATTTTATATTGTATCAGTCTATATTATGTCTCCATGTGGCTACCATGCACAGGGTCTTATATTCCCTGCCATGTAAGTGACTGTGATGTTTCACACTCACTAATACATTTTTAATCTGCAAACCTGCAGGCTGTTGCATCTAGTCCACATAGGGCTGGTCTCAGTGGCAGATGGAGACTGATGAGAGTCCCTGACCACATTGCCTTCACTCCCAGCACTTGCTGGCACTTGTGTCCAGTTCTGATCATCAGCTGCATCCAGTGGGCAGAAGGAGAAGTGAGAGACCAGGAATGATGGGCCACAAAGCTAATGTCTTTGTTTCACCCATGGGTTTGGGTGGCCAGGGGACTTGTGACTTTCTGTTCCCAGCCCCAGCTCCTGAAGGGAATGTGCTGGTTCTGGGAGTCTCCCAGAGGCCCAGGTCAAAACTCAGTGCTTCAGACAGCAGCTGCCATCTGGAAACTCCAGCAATGAGATGGAAGTCCCACTCAGTCAGGCAGTGCACTCTGCTCCCCTCAGGGGATTGCTTTGAGGCAGTGGGTCATAATCTTGCCGCAGTCAATGAGCCTGGGTCCTGTTTACTTAAAGACCTGGGCAGAAGAGCTTGGATCAAGGGCTGGAGCTCCTTGTCTCTGCAGTTTATGTGGCCCCATTGCAGAACTATGGGGCAGTTCATGGGCTTTGACATTCATAGTGGGGCAGGTTACCCTGACGTACACAGATTTATTACTCAAGCATCCTAGCTGGGCCCTGATCTGCCATGGCCCATTCTTCCCATGCTACTTGGCTGATTCCAGTGGCAGAGAAGAGCTTAGCCAACAGGACAAAAGCTGTCAGGGAGTGGGGCTCACAGGGCCATTATTGAGTGACCCATCAGAGTCCTATAGAGGGGAAGCGACACCTAGGCTGTCTTGGTGTTCCCAGGGTCTTCACTTCTCAGATTGCAATGGGAACTGAGTGCCACGAACATGGCAAACCCCTGTGCTTTTCCAATGAGGAACTCAGATCGTAACACAGTCTTGCCCAGTGGCCTTTGAAATCATGGTATTTGCATGGTTGGGGCAGGGTGTCAGAAAAGCAAGGGGGCAATGGATGGACAATGAGAGGGGCCTGGTGAGATTCCCAAAGGGCTGGGGTCACTGGTTTCACTGAGAACAGATCTGCTGCATGGGAGGGTGCAGTTGTTGGTAGGGGTTTAGGCATTCAACTCCCTTTGGTTTGAGTGGGTATTGGGCACCTAAATGCATTTGAGCATCTCTCCCTTGGTGCTGTCCTTTGAGACATATAGAGTATATGAACATCCCTTCTGCCTTCAGCTCTGGTTAGATTTGGAGGAAAGCAGACAACAGGATAGCTGTGTTCATAGCATAAAGCCAATGTTCTATTTGTCTTTCTCTCTCTATGACCAGATCAGAGTTGAGAGCAGTCAAGCTGATGAGGGGACCTAGCTGGTGCAGTGTTGAGCCTATATGAGCATCAGTCTGTGCAACCTGCTAGTTGGTGGGATGAAGACAGTCTGAACCTCCACACTGACAACCCCTCTCTGTGCATGTCTGTCACATGTAGACTTCTGACAACCTGCCCCAACACTGGTGGCTGATGGAATCCCAGTGGGCCCAGTCTAT
This sequence comes from Crocodylus siamensis, assembly GCF_052110815.1. Lineage (NCBI taxonomy): Eukaryota > Metazoa > Chordata > Crocodylia > Crocodylidae > Crocodylus > Crocodylus siamensis. Next base: position 106,583 of record NW_028324651.1, read on the forward strand.
GAGGAGGACTCCAGGACATGGGGGCCCAAGACAATATCCCTATGCCCCAGGCTCCTAAATGGCCGTATCCACCCTGAGGTGCCAGGCAGCAGTTCCCAGCCCTGATGCACAGGCAGGGGGGAGGATCTATCCAAAATGCAAGTCCCTTGTGAGCACATGCTGCTGCAGATGAAAGTGGTGCTCGGTCAGTGCCAGGATGTGTGCTCCCGCTTGGGCCAATAGGGTTTTGTTTGGACACCCCATTGCCCTGTGTCTCTGTGTTCCCCGACAACTGTGCCTCCTAATACTCTGGCACAATATTAAGTAGCCATGTTGGCTGTTCCCATTTTGCTCGGTTGCTAATACACCTAGTTGTTGGAGCTATCTTTGGTGGTGCTGGTTCAGTTCCCAAAGCCTGAATTGCATTGCTGGTTTCTATTCCCTGTGATCTCTCCAGGCCACTCCAGCCTCTTTCCAGGAGGCTGCCAGACCCAGCTCTCAGCATGTTCACAAGAGGCAGCACCGTAGATAACACATGTGAGTGAGACAGACTCCATGGGTTTCATCAGCTCCATTCCCTTCTGTATCAGCCACACCTCGGAGGGCCCCCCTGTGTAAGAGATGCATGGGGCAGGTGAGCCCCTGAGATTGCTGGTCCATGAGGCATCCCTCCCAGCGCTGTCCACTGTGGGGCAGGGGGCATCTGGCCTGGGGATCAGCCAAGCCCTAATGGGGCCCTTGGGGGTTATGGCAAGGGAGCAGACTCACCTGAGGGCTTGGCCAGGAGGGAGAGGACAGAAAAGAGCAGGTGCAGGTGGCTGTGACTGGGGAGAGGGAGGAGGGCTATGTTTCTCAGCTGGTGGATTCAGGGGATTGTGATGAGACTCCCTTTGTGGGGTGGGGGTGGTCTGTATGTATGTGGTGCATCCATCTCCATTATTCCCATGGGACTGGGCAGTACAAGATCTGCCAGGAGGATCTGGGTTGGTGCAGCTTGGCTCAGCCTGCTTCAGGGACAAATGGGGTTGTAGCAACCTCAAGGGTTGGCTCCTCCTCTGTTGTTTCTCATCCTCTGTTCCCACCTCAGTTTGTTGTGGAGGGAAGAGCCCTTTCTGTGCCCCCTCCAGCCTCTCTGTCCATCCACCTCTTGCCTTAGTGCCTGAATGATCATTATTTTGCCCTGCTCTCTTTGCCCTGTAGTCCCAGCTCATGTCACTGCTGTGTGCCAATGTGCTGCAGGGCATCATGGCAGACTGTGAGCCTAGTTTCCCAGAGGGCACTGAAATGGGTCATCCGGGAGGGGCTGGATTGGACAGGGTCTTGGTATACAGACAGTGGCACCACACCTTGCACCTTATTTCTGCAGAGCTAAATCACTCCAGGCTCTTGGAGTGATGCCCACATAGGCCTTGTTGTGTGTTTGGCCAAGGCCCTAAGTTCAGTCCTTTCAGGACTGTGCAGAGGGTCCCTGCTGTAGATGGCCTTAACACAGGAGCAGAGGATCAGATGGCAGCTTGTGCAGAACAGTGGGCTGGGGAGGCTGAAGCAGGGAGGGGCACTGTAGACTGGGCTCAGGCCAGTGCATGACCCAGACAATGAGCTGGGGGCTTTGTCCTTTCTGTCCCATGCCAGGCTCTGGGTTCTTCTGTATCCTGTTTTCTCTCTTTTTCCTGTAGTGTTGGGCCATCATGGGGGCTGTATAAAAATGATTCTTCATTTTGTATGTGTGTCTGTGTTTCTGTGTGCAAGCTTGCATGTACACATCACCATTTTGTGCATATGTGTGTCATAAGCCTGCTGGTGCCCGTGTGCATGTCAGGAATGCCAGGCTGGAACTGGTCAGAGCAGTTCCATATTAAAACAAGACATTGTGATTTATTTTTGCGGGCATAGCTTAACTCTCACACCCTGCCCTGCTTTGTCACTGTGTGGCTGCTGACACGGTAATAGATGGCAGTGTCTGAGGGGCAGGCAGGGAGGGTAGGGGCAGAGACCAGGTAAAGGGTGCAGGGGTCTTGGGTCCCTCAAGCCTGGGCCTGGGTGTGAGTCTTCCCCATGGAGCTGAGCTCCTGGGGAGCCCTGGCCTAGGGCTGTGTTTACTGCATGTCTTATTCTCTGTCACAGAAGAGAAATTGCCACTGCTGCCTGCTAAGCATCCACTTCCCCATTTTGTGCACGCCCTGTGTGATGGGGCACCAAGTCTGCCCTGTCACAGAGCTCCGGGGGAGTGAAGGCCAACAGAAAACTTACCTTAGCAAGGCGTCCCAGGAGAGCAAGGGGCGGGGATACCGGATGGAGGAGACAGGGACCAGGAAGAAAGCCTAAACAAAGGCAGCATGTGCAGAGGGAGTGAGGAGAAAAGTGATTTAAAGGGGAACAGAGCCCAGAATTAGCTCTTAAAAAGAGAAGAAAGAAACTCAGAAGAAATATGGAACAACAGACAACAGAGAAGGGAATGGAAGAAGGGTCCTGGAGACAGACTTACCTGGGAAGCTGAAGTGAGGTAATGAAGGAGACCTCTGAGTTGGTGAGTCTGTAACCTGAGGACGTTGGGTAACATCCCAGAGACCTAAAAAAAGACAAAGGAATGAGAGTGTATGAAGATTAATAAAGAGAAGAGAACCCCACCTTATGATATCAGTAAAAAATACAAGGTGGCACAGAATTGCCATTTGCTTGGGACCTGTGTGGAGAAGAACAGGGCAAGGAACCAAGAAACTGAGAGCTCCCAAAGAGAGGGGGAACTAAATATATCTGAGATGTTAGTTACCTCAGAAAGACATAATAACTGTGTAGAAGAGTTATTTTTGCTGAACTGCCAGACACGATATCTGCTTCATCTCTCAGGACTGTGTTTATTTCCTTACCTTATTCCATCAAAGTCGTGGTGGGTGAGAAATAAAGGAAATGAAGCAGTTCATATTAAAACAAGACATTGTGATTTATTTTTGCGGGCATAGCTTAACTCTCACACGCTGCCCTGCTTTGTCACTCTGCGGCTGCTGACATGGTAATACATGGCAGCGTCTGAGGCTATCGGGGAGCTGAGCCACAGGTAGTACTTGGTGTTGGAGGAGTCCACAGAAATGGTGATTCTGTTCTTGAAAGGTGGGTTGTAGTGTGTGCTGCCACTGCATGCCCCAATCCTTTTCCAGGAGCCTGCGGGATCCAGTTCCACCAGTAACTGCTACTGACAGTGTGGCAGAAAGCCACCTTTGTTTCTCCCCAAAATCTCTGTGCTGTGACAATGTGATTAGGATGGGCCCAGCAGAGGAGATGCACCTTTACCCTATCTCTTTAGGTAACCAGAGCTGGCTACCTTCCTGAGGGAGGGGGAAACCTGCTTCGTCTGCCTACGGGACTGATATCACCTACCTGGGTGAGGGGCATCTATCTGGTGGGATAGAGTCTGCCTGGCAACTAGTGATGTATTTCAAAGTGGTTGGCTGACAGCCAACCGGAGCTGGCCTCCACTGGACCAGGCGAATGAGGTCATAGAGGCTATATAAGTTAAGACTGCCCAAGAGGAGGGGGCAGCAGCCATGCGGGGGACTCAGAGTGAGAGAGGAACTTTACCATCTGAAACTGGCTCTCTCCCCCATAGCTCATGAGCGAGGAACGGCCTGCCTCCAGAGGGAATCTCTAACAGCCTCTGGAGGATGCTTGTGAGTAAGCTACTTGAGATCTGGTTAGACATCTAGCTGGTAGTAACTCAGATGTGTGATCAAAAGGCTACCTCAGCCAGACTGTTTTGCTTGATGGGATTTCTATGATATTGCTCAATCTTGTACCCTATTTTCACCCTACCCCTGTAATCAATCAAAGTTCTCCTTTGTGATTGGCGTAGGAGACTTATTGAGGGGTGGGTCCAAATTATGCTTCTAAGAGGTTCCTTAGGTCTGCGGACTAAGAGGGACTTTCCTTTTTGGCCCCTGACTTGGGGAAGTGCCTCAAGTGCCTGTACTGGGTCAAGTGCCCATAGGACTATTAGGCCTGTGTTTCCCCGAGGGCACAGAGTTGAGACAGTCCCTTCTCGGGGTGGTGGCAGCACGTGTTACCTCCGGACTCTGTGGTGGGGCTTGAAAGCTAGTCTGCCCAGGCTTAGGTGCCCCTGGATAGACGCGAGGAGTCTGGAAGGTGGATGGGAGCAGTGAGGTGGGCGGCTCAATGCAGGAGCGCCCCCTACTGGCCCGCAACAGACAGAGCCACCAGTGATGTGCAGGTAAGGCTGAGGGTCTCCCTGAGCTTCATCATCCTGGAGGTGGAGCTGGGACTAGGAATGGATGCCTGGAGAAGCAGGGATCAGTCAGTATCAACTCTGCTGAACTCCCCAGTCCCTATCACCTCCTGCAACCTCCCCAGGCACTCACCTGGGACCAGGGCCAGGAGGAGTAGGGGGCAGAGCAGAGTCATCATGGTGCTGCAGGAGGGGAGCCCAGAGCTGGGAGGGAAGCTCAGCTCCTGGGGGAAGTGGCTCTGAGTGTCCTGGGATGACTACTTGAGCAGGGAGCTGGGCTGGGTTTTGCATAGAGGGACTGCACTGAGGTCTGGCCTTGTATAAATGGGGAAGGGCAGGCCCATGCATGCATGTGCATGTACATGTGGTTCCCCTCTCTCCTCCTTCTTCACACTCCTGGTACCCATGCCCAGGTGCTGACTGGCTGCTGAAGAACAACCCCTACAGCCCTATTGCCAGCAGAACCATACTGGGGGAGGTGACAACTGGCCTTAGGGTCCTCACATCCTCAGCCCCTTCCCTCAGGTAGAATCCCAGTACCTCCCACTGCTGCCCCATAGCTCAGTGACAGTGATGGGGATGGATGTGTGAGAGACAGGGATTTAGGGGGAAGGCAGATGGACACCAGCCATGCAGGCCACAAATTTACAAAGACCAGATCTCTCCTCCCCTGTTACCCTCACCTGGGTCAGAAGATTGACTTCAGTTCCTCATGCAGGCTTTCCAGAGCCTGGCAATGGGGGGTCAGTCCTGGCCCAGCATCTGTAGCAGGGACCTTTCTCAGGAGAGTCATTCCCTGGTGCCCTGAGCATCCTCTAGGCTCAGTAGCTTCCCCATCCTGGTGCCCCTGAAGTGCCCCAGGGCTTTAAACTCCTCCTTCTGTGACCTGGGACCATGCCCTGCAGATAGAGCTACATCTCTTAGGGCAGTGAGATGCTGGCTGAGCAGGGAGGAGCTGGGAAGCCTGGGATGGGTCAGAGCCAGGTGGGACTTAAATTGCCCACAGGGAAGTACTTTCCAGGAGCATCCACCTAGCACAAGTTAGACCCTCTGGTCTTGTCCAGGGGACAGAAATGAGCATATCAATGTGGGGGACCATGGGAGAGCAGGGCAAGGACTGGGTCTAGCTCCTGGATGGGGCCAAGGGACCTGGATAGGCTGAATCATAGCATGGGGTGGGAAGAGGCATGGGGGAGAAGGGCAAGCACTTTGCAGGCAGAACTGGGGGAGTGTTTTGCCCTGCATTGGCTGGGACAGCATGGAATAAGGTCATCATATTTCCAGTTTCAAAAAATAGGGCACTTGTGGGGAGGGAGAGTATATAATTGTGGTGGTGGGGGAGCAGTGATATGCTGCTGCCCTGCTGATGCCATTGCCCCTCACTCAAAAGCCACAGTTCTCCCATCCCCAACTCTGCTGTTGCTGCCCCTTCTTTACTCCTGATCTGAAGACCGTTGACCCTGCTGATGCCCTTTGCTCCTGACCCACTTTACCTCACCCATGCCATGCTGGTGCCCCTCACTTCCAACCAGAACCCCTCCCACCCTGCTGGTACCCCTAACTCCTGGCCTGCAGCACCCTGATTCCACCCCCCCCACCCTTCCCCCACTCCTCCCAGCCTGAAGCAACTCCTTGCTAGGGGAAGCTGGGAAGTGCCAGAACAAAAGTCAATTTTGAGCAGAGCAAAATCAAATATTCGGTCATATAAAACAAAACAAAACTAACTAACTAACTAACAAAAACAAAAGAAAACAAAGCATCCAGACAGAGCTAGGAGGACCCAAAAAAAGGACTTGTTCAGAAAACTCAGGCATATTTTTGGCTGGGGTGATCTACTTGGGGATCATCCTGCTTTGAGCAGGATTTTGAATTACATGACCTCCTGAGGACCCTTCCAACCCTTCCAAACCTCATTTGTATGAATTTGTATGGTAACCCTAGCTTGGAGTACGTGAATGTGTGTGCATGTGCAGGTCCCTGTATGTGAGGAGGGAACCTCACTATGCACCTGTACTCTCCTTCTCCCTTGGGTGACTCAGCCTGGCTCAGGCCATGGGGATCCCCCTCCTGTCCTGGTGCTCAGAACTGGGGACTCACTCCAAGCAGGAAAAAGGACTTGTGCTAGTGCTGACAGTTTCCTTTGGCATTACTACACCAAGTCTGTTTTTCAGAGAGAGCTAATACTGGGCAGGGCTGAGAGACACAGATGCAGAGCTGGGGAGATGCAGGAGAGCTGCTTGTATAAAGAAAACTGCCCCATCCAAGCCCAGCTGGGGTAGAGAAGGGGCAGGCCAGAGAGCAGCAGCACAAGAAGGCTTAACAAAGGGCCTAATCCCTAGGCCTGTGTGAAGCAGCAAGTATTCGATTCAGATTTGGATTTGGCCAATGCACAGGGACAGTGATTCACTTGGGTGATATGAGTCACTTTCCTAATTTGATTTGGCCAAATGGGATTTAAACATTTGGTGCTGATTCCAAGATTCAGCCATAGACTAAGCAGACAGCAGTCCTAAACCACGCTGGACACAGCTGCCTCCAGCTGGTAAGTCTGTTGTGGTGGGCAGAGTAGGGAGGGAAGGGGTGTGGTGGGAGGTGGCAAGATCAATGCCCCCACAGTGAGGAAAGGATTGAGGCTGGGGCTGAGACAAGTTGCCCAGCTGGGGCGGGGGGGGGCATGCAGGACATGGGGAGCGGGGCTCCCACCACTGTGCACATGCCCACTTCCATGCCCTCTTGGACCTGTGTGCCGCCGGTCCGAGAGGGCATGGAAGTGGGCATGTGCCCCCAGATCTGCGTGGGGCAGGCTGAGCTGGGCTGCACTCTGGGTGGGCGGCAGAAGGTGCTGAGAGTGGGGGCTATGCCCTCCTGCCTCTTGTCCAGCCGGTGTGGGGGGGTACAGGATGCCAGCATGGCAGCACTGGGAGCAGGGTCTCTGCCCTTCCACTGCTTGTCCAGGTGGAGCAGAGGAAGGGTGCAGGATGTGGCTGTGGCAGCACTGGGGCAGGGCAGAGGGGTGGAATGCAGGCATGGCTCACTCTGGGCGGATGGCATTGGGAGCCGGCAGCTATGTTCATCCTGAGCAACCACAGATGGTGGATCATGGCTCACTGTGGTTCTACAAGATCCTAAACCAGTGCCGCAGCTTGTACGGCCTGCAGAGTGCAGACCCCACAACCATGAGCAACAAGAAGATCCAGGAGACAGTGAGGCTTAGGGATATCACATAGCCCATGGACCTGTCCCCAGGTGACCTGTGCCAGGCCCTGAGGAAGCACATGGACCTCAAGGATCTGCACAAAGATCACAAGGACCTGAACTGGCTCATAGCCCACCGAGCCCTGCCACTGCAGGCCCGGAGGCATAGAGAGAGTCAGCTGGGGAGACCCAGCTGCCTGTGGCCCAACTGCCACAGAGCCACTGAGAAAATTGACCACCTGCTCTGGCTCTGCACCTGCACCAAGGAGGGTGGAAGAGGGTCAAGCAGCTCTGTGAAGCCCTGTCTGGTATCAACCAGCTAACCAAAGAACTGGTGCTGTATGGGCACCTTGCCAAACACCGGGGAACCCATAGGCCCATTTTCACCAGTTTGCGTCCTGCGTCAGGAGCTCTCTGTGGAAAGCCAGGTACCTCTCGTTGTGCAGGTACATGGACATAGAGGTGGTAGGCTGTGTGAAAATGGCTCTGAGTGAACTCCAGACCTACTACCAGAAATTGGTAGTGGAAGATGGAGAGGGCACAGCCAAAGCCACCTGGCACAGAGACATGTGGCATAGGATCTTCCAGCTTCCCCTTAGCAGGGAAGGTGGCAGTGACAGTGAGGAAGAGGAGGAGACAGATGGAACTGAGGACAGTGACAGCAACATCAGGAGCAGGTCCTCCAGTGGGAGCTGGAGCGACAGCATCATGGGTGACAGGTGAACTGAGTCTGTGATCCCGCAAGTGGGGTGGGGATGAAGGGAAGGGATGCCTGGTCTGAAAGACCGGAGTTTGTTTGTGTGCATGTAGCGCATGGAGCGGATATTGTAATGGGTCCAGGTGGCCAGCAGGCCTTTGCATGGGTGTGCGGATGCGGTTTTTATAATGGGTTATGGTTTTCTTTGTAGAGTGATACTCAGTGTGTGTGTATGTATATATGTATATATGCATGTGTGTGTGTGTGTCTATATGTGTATGTATATATGTGTGTGTGTGTATATGTGTACGCGCAAGTATATATATATAAAAAAAGATGGGTTTTGTTGGGGTTTTTTTCAAAAAAAATTCCCCAAGAGAGCACAGGGATTGCCTCCACAATGTGAGCATCCAAAGTACTTGTTATGCAGCTGTTTGTGTGGGCACAGATGCAGTCAGGGATGTGGGGTTTAAAGGCAGTGCATCCCATTGCAGCTTGTGAGACTGGGCTTCAGTCTGCTTGGAAGCAGAGACATCTCTGTTCTAATCCACACTCCCGTACCCACCTCCCTTCCCCAACTAATTTTAAGCTGCCTGGAAATCATTGAGGGGGCTGCTTGGTTGCTTTTCTTGGACAGTATTTTCACAGATAGGGACCCAAAGCCAGGTTGTAAGTTAAAACACCTGGAAGTGGAAGCCCCCATGGCACAAGCACAGTTCTGCTCTGGTAGGCCATTGCTCCTGAGTCCCTACATCTCCCATTAGCAGTGGGCTGTAGCCACTGCCTCTGAGGACTGAATTTTATTAGCTATGGGCTCACCTATTCCCTTCCATACCTGAGCTGTAGATACTGGGACCATATAATCCTGGCTTTGAGGCTCACTTTGTATGAAACTGGTATATCTATGGGGCTGAAATGTCAGCTGGGATTGTGGGCACTTGGATCTACTGAAAAGGAGACTCCAACATGCTCTGAGGATGTTGATGACTGATTGTAATGTGTGATCCTTGTAGGAAATGAAAGAGATAAATCTGGCATCTAGGCTTCGTCCCTCCATAGCCTGTCCCTGTCCCACCCCTGCTCCCAGGCCTGTGTTGCTCTGGTCACTGCTGCCCTCCTTTGGGCCACTGAAGAAGGGGCTGTGCTCAGGGTTTTTGCATTAGTTTTAATAGGAGTTGCCTCACTGTGTCTAGCACGGTAATACTGGTGTTAGGCTGCTCATCTGTAGGCTGCAGCAAGTTCTGGGAGTTCTCTGGACACGGTAAATTGACCTTTAACTGAATACGCATAGTATTTCCGATGGCCATCATTGTAGATAAGTGGAGCCTGTCGGACCCCATGCATGCTGTAACTGCTGAAGTCAATCCCAGAGGCTTTACAGGAGAGACACAGAGAGTCTCCAGACTTCTTCACAGCCCCTCCAGACTCCTTCAGCTGTACCCGGGACTGGACACCTGGGAAGAGACATGTCAATGCTGATGTGAAAATAACCTGTCAAGGCCACCAGGTTCAGGGCACCTCATGGAGATACAGGTAGAAAATACTTTGTGGAGCTGCTGCCGAGACAAGGTAGGATGCAAGAGTAAATATTATCAGGGCACCATCTGCACAGTGCTACCCTCTCTGCCTCTGCCCCGTGGAAGGATGAAATACCTTGTGGAGCTGCTGCCAGGACAAGGAGTTCGAGCCCAAGTCCCTTCTTAGGTTCTGGGGAAAGCTCTTGTGTTTTGGCCACTCACTGAATAGACCCAAGAGGCTGTGGTTTGTCTGTGCAGGGGGCACCTGGGCAGCAGGACAGAGTGATTTAGACAGGGCAGCTTGCCCATGATTTGCATCTCCTCTGCTTTTCCCCAGACCCTGCTGCTTTCTACTGTGATGGGGATCAGCTGTGCTAAGCACAGACAGCAGAGATGGACCCTCCTATCCCACCTCTGTGCAACTCCCACTCCAGGCCTTGGGGCCCTGATTGCCCATTTGCTGAAGGAACCTGCCCCCACCCCTGGCAGAGGGGTGCCTCCTGGTGTGGAGGTGTCTGAGGTCAGGGGGCAGTTGCCCAGTTCCTGCTGTGGGCTACAGAGGAGTGGGGAGAGCCAGAGGCAGACTGTGTGTACTTGGGGTATGGAAAGAGGATGAAGGCCTGAAGGGTCCAGGTATGAGCAATGGCAGCTGTGCCTAATGCCTTCATGCTGCTCAGAAAACTGAGTCCTGGGGGGTTTCTAGGAGGGTCCTGTCCATGGATATGTTGGGGGCCTGGAGATGCAAGAGTCCCTCCTGCTGCATCTGGTCCCTGCTTAAGGGAGGGGTGGCCTGGGCCTGCTCTCAGGTGCCAGGCTGGGCTGGTGCTGAGCAGAGAGCAGGTTCCAGGCCCTGGCAACTTCCCCCTGTCTCCTGCTCCTGCTGTTGTGGGTTTTTCCGTCATTGCCGCCAGGGTGCAAGGGTAGGGCTGTGTAGGCATGGAGAGATCTCTGCCCTGCAGGTGCCCAGGGCCTGGTGCATCAGAAGAAGTTGGATCCTCAGGAGGCACCAGGCTGGAAGGAGCTGCAGATCTGTGTCTGTGCAGGGGGCTGTCCTCATCCAGGCTTCTCTATGGGAATGGTCCCTGCAGAGGTTTTCACCTGAAAGTGTGTATTCAGCTCAGGAAAAGGATGAGCTTCCAAGATGCCAATGAGATTTGGACACCCGAGTTCCATAACAACCTTTGGGATCAATGTGGCAAGCATTCCCAAGTGGGGTTTAAAATGTCTGATGCAATACAGAAGCAGGAAGTAAGGTCCTGAGTGATTGCTGAGGATGTGAGGCCCTCAGAGGATTTGAGGAAGTGGAAAAGTTTCTGTTCTCTGGTGGCCGTGAAAGTGAGTGCTCTGGGAGCCAAAAGGAGTTGGGAACCCTCATGCTGTGCAGGAAAAACTGGAGTGGGAGAGGAAAACCTGGGTATGTCCTCTCATGGCTTATGGAAATGCTTTGCAGGAAAGAAGTTTGTTTGTTTGTTTGTTTGAATTCAGGAGTATTGGGCTGGTGGCCCTTTGGGCAGGCAGGGCTGGGAATTCGACAAGTGTCCAAGGGAGTAAGGAGCCCCATTTCCACATGCATTCATGCTGAGGAGGCCCCCAAATGCTCTGTGATGAAGCCTCCTTGAGACTTGTGCTGCTTGCTAACATCTGTCCGTCAAATGTCCGGTGAAGCTCTCCGGCCTTAGATCCCTGGAATGTTTTAGGTCCAAAAATAACAACCCTCTCATGGCCGAGGGTGATCCTGTTAGAGTTTCCCTCCATGTGTGAGGTTTTCAGGTGGAAATGTCCTTGTCTGAGCTGTTGTAATTTTGCTACATTAAGAATTGTCTTCCCCTTTTTGTGCAGCCCCTGCTCTGCTCTGTGTCACTGTGTCACTGGCACAGTAATACGTGGCGGTGTCTGTGGCTGTCAGGGAGCGCAGCTGCAGGGAGAACTGGTTCTTGGCGTCGTCCTTGGAAATGGTGATGCGGCTCTGGAGGGACGGGTTGTAGCTTGTGCTACCACTGTAGCTAATGTACCCCATCCATTCCAGCCCTTTCCCAGGAGGCTGCCGGATCCAGCTCCAAGCACCACCACTGCTGATGGAGTAACCTGTGACAGTGCAGGTCAGGGCCAGGGTCTCTGCAGGCTTCACCACCCCTGGGCCAGACTCAACCAGCTGCACAGCAGAGAGGACACCTAAAGGAAAGAGAAAATAAGTCAAGAATAAGGTCCAGGGAGGAAGCCCCAGAGCCCTGGCTTCACACCAACCTTCCCCACAACCTACATGGGAGAGAAGAGAGAAAAAAGAAGAGTAGGAATAAGGAGCTCATTGCTGTAGCCGTATAACAAGGGGGACTCCCAGCAGACAGGAGGGGGCTGAGCATGGACTGAGGCTCCACAGCGCAGGGGCTGTATTTAAGCTGGAGCCCCAGGGCAGGGATTTGCATGCGACTCCCAGGAGGATATGAGCAGCCCTGGGCTGGGAGTGCTCTGCACAAGTCCTCCTCTCTCTGCACAGGGCTCTGAGTTTGTGGCACAGAGGGAGATGCTGGGGTTAGCATGGACAGAGGGGAAGGACTGGTCCTTGGTGTGAAAAATCTCCATTCCAGCCTCATCCATGTCTCTTTTACCAGCTTTTTTTCTTCACCATTGTCTTCTTACCTGTCTATTACTCTGGTTGCTAAGCAACCAGCTCTGCCTACCTGACTTGGACCAGGTGAGGGGGAGGGGAGGGTGGCCCTGCCTCTCTCCTGTTTTAAGCACTGACCTCATGGTAGAGGGGTAGTAGCCCCAGAGATACCTATCTCCGAGTTGACAGTTCATGCTTTTTAAATTGGTTGGCTGGTGTCCAACTACACCTGGCTGGGATTGGATCAGGTAGATCATGTCAACAGGTCTATATAAGCCACGACTACACAGGAGGAAGGGCAGCAGCCATGATGAAGACACACACACCAAGTGAAACATCTGCAGCCCTCTCTCTCTCAAGATGCTGAAGGGAGTAAACTGCTGCAACCTACCTAGATAGATCTCTTGCTGTAAAGTAGATGCATGATCAAAGGTTACCTAGCCACTGTTTGCTCTAGGGTTATTCTGTAATACTTGTCTATCCTCTACCATTCCCCAAGCCTTCCCTCATTAACCAATAAAGTTCTTCCCTGTACCGAGTATGGTGGACTTGTTGGGAGAGGTATGCCTTTGTGCCCCCTTGGTCTGGCTGTCTAAGGGAGGCTATTTTTTGTGCTTCAGGCTAAAGGAAGCACCCCAAGCTTTCATGGTGGGTTAAGCACCTTCAAGGTCTACAAGGCCTGTGTACCCCAGGGGGCACAGGGCTGAAGACAGACTAGATTCCCTGGGTGGTGGCACCACTGCCCCCAGGCTTGCAGGTGTGCTCCAGGAGGGGGATCAGCCGGATGTGAGGTGCCCCCAGGGAGACACTTGGAGCTTGGTAGGTGGTTGGGCACAGTGAGGTGGGCAGCTCAGTGCAGGAGTGTCTCCTACTGGCCCACCACAGTTGGATCCATGACTGGGGCCCAGTTGTGGGCACGTGCTCTGGGTTCAATCCCATGCTCTTCTCTACCTTCTTGATGACAGGGTGCAAATCTCTTAGGGGTCCTTGATTCTCAGTCTTGGTTCCTCTGGGTCATAGATTTCATAGATTTCATAGACATTAGGGCTGGAAGGGACCTCGGGAGATCATCGAGTCCAGCCCCCTGCCCAAAGGGCAGGAAGTCAGCTGGGGTCATAGGATCCCAGCAAGATAAGCATCCAATTTACTCTTGAAGGTGTTCAATGTAGGTGCTTGAACCGCCTCCGCTGGCAGACTGTTCCAGACCTTGGGGGCTCGGACAGTAAAGAAATTCTTCCTTATGTCCAGCCTGAAACGGTCTTGCAGGAGTTTGTGACTGTTTGACCTCGTCATCCCTTGGGGCGCTCTGGTGAACAGATGTTCCCCCAGATCCTGGTGGTCACCCCTGATAAACTTATAGGTGGCCATCAGATCACCCCTGAGCCTGCGCTTTTCCAGGCTAAAGAGTCCCATGTCTCTCAGCCTGTCATCGTAAGATCTGTTTTCCTGACCTCTGATCATGCGTGTGGCTCTCCTCTGGACTCTCTCAAGCTTCTCCAAATCCTTTTTGAATTGTGGAGCCCAAAACTGGATGCAGTACTCCAGCTGCGGCCTCACCAAGGCCGAGTACAAGGGGAGAATGACGTCCCGGGATTTGCTCGAGAAGCATCTATGGATGCAAGCCAGCATTTTGGTCGCTTTACTAGCTGCAGCATCACATTGCAGGCTCATGTTCATCTTGTGGTCAATGATGATCCCCAAGTCTCTTTTTTCTGTAGTGCTATCCAACGTAGCACTGCTGAGCCTATAAGGGTGCTGCAGGTTTTTCCTCCCAAGGTGGAGAACCTTGCATTTTTCGGTGTTAAACACCATCAGGTTCTCGTCCGCCCATTTCCTGAGCTTGTCCAGGTCAGCCTGGATCACCTGCCTATTTTCTGGCGTGGATGCTTTGCCCCAAAGTTTGGTGTCATCGGCGAACTTGGCCAGTCCACTCCTGACTCCAATGTCCACATCATTAATGAAGATGTTGAACAGGATGGGTCCCAGGACAGAGCCTTGAGGACCCCACTGTCAAGGTGCCTGTTATGGGATGGGAGGGTGTTTGAATGTCAGCCCCCGGCCACTACGCACAGCATTGATTGATGCCATTTCTGCAGAGATGGAGAGAGCCCTGAGGCAGACTGGATCTCTGGTCTTCAGGCAAGGCGCAGATGGGTGGGGAGGCTGAGAGAGAAGAGGGAGTGCTCAGGTTTGTACATGGGCTGTGAGCTGGGCTGAGACAGCATTAAGATGAGATCTAGTCCCTGCACAGGGAGTAATTCACAGAGCTCGGGGCCTGGGAGAGGGGTGCAGTCTGGGCTGGGAGGGGAGGGAGTCTCGGTGATGGCAGGCCCTAAGAGATGTGAGTGGGAAATACTGCAAATGTAGGTGCAAGGTTGCCACCTTACAATCCAATCTTTTGGAGTGGAGGCGGTGGGGGTAGGGCAGTAGGGTGTAGCTCACGGGCCCAGTTATTTTTTGGGTGTGGGGTCCCCACCCTGTCCCAGCAGCAATCCCAGAACACCTGGTCTTGCTTACTGACATCAGAGCATGATGGAGAAAGGGGGATACAATAGTAAATATCTGAGTCTGCGTAGTATTCTTTACTGCTATCACAATAGATAACTGCAACCCACTGCAGCCCCTTCCCAGGAGCCTGACGGACCCAGTGCATCCCAGC